>NC_132861.1:2075000-2302500 GCF_048164855.1 Canis lupus baileyi
TTTTCTCTGAATAATATCATGTAATCTGCAGATAGTCATAGTAAGTTTTTCTCTATCAACTTTGAGGCCAATTTTTTTTCTTGTCTGATTATGGTGGTTAGAGCTTCCAGGAATATGTTGAATAAAAGTGGTGACAGTAGACATGATTGTCTTGTTTTTGATCTTAGAGGAAAAGTTCTCCAGTTTTCACTATTGAGTATGATGTTACCTGTGAGTTTATCATATATGACATTTATTATGTTAGGGTATGTTCCTTCTAAACCCATTTTTTAAACTGAGATGATCATGTGGTTTTTATACTTTGTTTTGTTGACTTGGGGTGATTGATTTCCAAATACTGAACCATTCTTGCAACCCTGGGATAAATCCCACTTGATTGTAGTGAATCTTCCTTTTAATATATTGTTGAATGTAGTTTGCTGATATTTTGTTGAGAATTTTTGCTTCTGTGTTCTTCAGTGATATTGTTTGTAGTTTTGTTCTTTTGAAGTATGTTTGTTGGTTTTGGTATCAGGGTAATAAATGCTGGCCTCATAGACTGTACTTTGAAGCTATACTTCTTTTGTTATTTTTTAGAATAGATAGATAATAACAGATAATAGGTACTAACTCTTCTTTTTTTTAAATTTTTTTTTATTGAAGTTCAATTTGCCAACATATAGCGTAACATCTAGTGCTCATCCCACCAGTGCCCCGCCCCGTGCCCATCACCCAGTCCCCCCAATCCCCTGCCCACCTCCCCTTTCACCACCCCTTGTTCGTTTCCCAGAGTTAGGTGTCTCTCATGTTTTGTCACCCTCACTGATATATTCACTCATTTTCTCTCCTTTCCCCTTTATTCCCTTTCACTATTTTTTTATATTCCCCAAATGACTGAGACCATGTAATGTTTGTTTTTCTCTGATTGACTTATTTCACTCAGCATAATACCCTAAAGTTCCATCCACGTCGACGCAAATGGTGGGTATTTGTCGTTTCTAATGGCTGAGTAATATATTCCATTGTATACATATTTGGTAAATTCACCTTTGAATTTGTCTGGTCCTGGAATTGGTTTGTTGGGAGTTTTTGTTGTTGTTGTTGTTGTTGTTGTTGTTAACAATTCAATTCTGTTAGCAATAATTTGGTTTTCAAATTTGTATTTCTTCCTGATTCAGTTTAGGGAAATTGTGCCCTTCTAGGAGTTCATCTATTTTTCCTAGGTTATCCGATTTGTTGCCATATAATTTTTTGTATTACTGTTATAATCCTTTGTATCTCTAAGGTGTTCTTTGTTACCTCTCTTGTTTCTGGTTTTGTTTGCTTTTTTTCTTTTTTTTTTTAAAGAGATTTTATTTATTTATTCATGAGAGAGACACACAGAGAGAGGCAGAGACTCAGGCAGAGGGAGAAGCAGGCTCCCTGAAGGGAGCCTGATGTGGGAATCGATTCCAGGACCCCAGGATCACACCCTGGGCTGAAGGCAGGTGCTCAACCGCTGAGCCACCCTGACGCCCCTGTTTGTTTTTTTTTCTTGATTGGTCTGCTAGAGATTGATTCTTTAAAAATCTTTTGAAAGAATCAACTCTGTCTCATTGTCTTTTCTGTTCTTTAAGACTCTCTCATTCATTTCTGCTCTGATTTTTATTAAATCTTTTCATCTACTAATTTTGGGCTTCATTGTCTTTTTGTAGTTTTTATAGGTATAACTATAAAATTTAGACTGTTTGAGGTTTTTCTTATTTCTTCAGGTTGGCTGGTATCTCTATAAATATCCCTCTGAGAACTCTTTTCTCTGGGTCTCAAAGACTTCAGACCATTGTGTTCATTTTCTATTTGTCTCCATATATTTTTTTTATTTTCTCTTCATTTTCCTTGTTAACTCATCTGTTGTTTAGCAGCATGTTGGTAAGCCTCCACATGTTTAGTTTTCCAATTTTTTCCCTGTGATTGATTTCTGTTTCATTCCATTGTGACTGGAAAATATACATGATATAATTCAATCTTTTTAAATTTATTGAGATTTGTTTTGGCCTAACATTTGACCTATCTTGGAAAATTTCTGTGTGTATATAAAAGGAATGTGTATTCTGTTTTTTTTGCATGGCATGTTCTATATTTATTTTATCTATATTATATTTAATAAGGAAAGACACTTTCCTTATTGTTATTCTTCCTATATAATCTATCTATTAATGTAAGTGCTGTGTTAATATCTCCTACTATTGTTGTTTTACTCTTTCTTCCTTTATGTCTATTAATATTTGCCTTGAGTATTTAGGTGCTCCATTGTTGGGTGCATAGATATTACAACTGTTGTCTTGTTCAATTGGTTCCATTATCCTTATACAATGGCCTTCTTTTTCTCTTGTTAGTCTTTAAGGTCTACTTTGTGTGGTATAAATAATGTTACATAGAGGTTTTTTTCACTTCCTTTTGCATAAAATATCTTTTACATCTTTTCACTTTCAATCTGAGTGTGTCCTTATATCTGAAATGAGTGTCTTCCAGGCAACACATAGATCAGTCTTGTGTTTTTATCCATTCTGCCACCCTATGCCTTTTGATTGGAGAATTTAGAGTACTTAAAAAAAAGAAAGAAAGAATTTAGAGCACTTAACATGTAAGTAATTATTTTCTTTATTTTTTTTTAAATTTTATTTACTTATTCATGAGAGATACAGAGAGAGAGAGAGAGACGCAGAGACACAGGCAGAGAGAGAATCAGGCTCCATGCAGGGAGCCCGATGTGGGACTCCATCTGGGGTCTCTGGGACCACGCCCCGGGCTGAAGGCAGGTGCTAAACTGCTGAGCCACCCAGGCTGCCCAGTAATCACTTTCAGTATGTACTTATTGACTTTTTGATTGTTTTCAGGTTTGTTTGTGGTTTTTCTCTGTTATTTCTTCTTCTCTTGTTCTCTTTCCTTCTGATTATAACTGTATGTAGTGTTATGCTTGACTTTCTATTTTTGTGTATCTATTGTCAGTTTTGGGTTTGTGTTTACTATGAGGTTTATATATAACATTCTAAGTATATATCAGTCTATATTAAATTGATGGTCATTTAAATTCAAGCACATTCTATTTTTTTTATTGACAATTTTTTCATTTGTTTTTAAATTAGATTTACCAACATATAGTATAACACCCAATGCTTATCCCATCAAGCGCCCCTGTCAGTGCCCGTCACCCAGTTACCCCAACCCTCCCACCCACCTCCCCTTCTGCAACCCTTTGTTCATTTCCCAGAATTAGGAGTCTGTCATGGTTTGTCTCCCTCTCTGATTTTACCCTATTGATTCCCCTCCTTTTCCTTATAATCCCTATCACTATTTCTTATATTCCCCATATGAGTGAAGCCATATAATAATTATCCTTCTCAACTGACTTACTTCACTGAGCATAATACCCTCCAGATCCATCCACGTCAAAGCAAATGATGAGTATTTGCCGTTTCTAATGGCTGAGTAATAGTCCATTGTATATATATACCACATCTTCTTTATCCATTCATCTGTCAATGGACACCAAGGCTCCTTCCACAGTTTGGCTATTGTGGACATTGCTGCTATGAACATTGTGGACATTGCTGCTATGAACATTGTGCAGGTGTCCTGGCATTTCTCTGCATCTATCTTTGGGATAAATACTCAGTAGTGTAATTGCTGCCTCTTTTTACATCTTTGAGGAACCTCCACACAGTTTTCCAGAGTGGCTGTACCAGTTCACATTCCCACCAACAGTGCAAGAGCGTTCCCCTTTCTCCACATCCTCTTCAATTTTGTTGTTTCCGGTCTTGTTAATTTTCCCCATTCTCACTGGTGTGAGGTGGTATCTCATTGTGGTTTTCATTTGTATTTCCCTGATGGCAAGTGATGCGGAGCATTTTCTCATGTTTGCTGGCCATGTGTATATCTTCTTTAGTAAAATTTCTGTTCGTGTCTTCTGTCCATTTCTTGACTGGATTTTTGGTTTCTTTGCTGTTGAGTTTGATAAGTTCAAACTCTAAGATCTAAGCTATAGATCTTGGGTACCAGTCCTTCATATGATATGTCATTTGCAAATATCTTCTCTCATTCTGTAGGCTGTCTTTTAATTTTGTTGACTGTATCCTTTGCTGTGCAGAAGCTTTTTATCTTCATTAAGTCTCAATAGTTCATTTTTGCTTTTGATTCCTTTGCCCTCATAGATGTATCTTGCAAGAAGTTGCTGTGGCCAAGTTCAAAAAGGGTGTTACCTGTGTTCCCCTCTAGGATTTTGATGGATTCTTGTCTCACATTTAGATCTTTCAACAGTTTTGAGTTTATCTTTGTGTCTGGTGTAAGAGAATGGTCTAGTTTCACTCTTCTGCATGTGGCTGTCCAATTTTCCCAGCACCATTTATTGAAAAGACTGTCCTTTTCCCAGTGGATAGTCTTTTCTGCTTTGTTGAATATTAGTTGACCATAGAGTTGAGGGCCCACTTCTGGGTTCTCTATTCTGTTCCATTGAGCTATGTGTCTGGTTTTGTGCCAGTACCACACTGTCTTGATGACCACAGCTTTGTAATACAGCTTGAAATCTGGTCTTGTAAAAAAAAAAAAAAAAAAAAAAAAAAAAAAAAAAAACGAAATCTGGTCTTGTGATGCCTCCAGCTCTGGTTTTCTTGTTGAATATTCCCCTGGCTATCCAGGGTCTTCTCTGGTTCCACACAAATCTTAAGATTATTTGTTCCAACTCTGTGAGCAAAGTCCATGGTATTTTGATGGGGATTGCATTGAACGAGTAAATTGCCCTGGTTAGCATAGACATTTGACAGTATTTATTCTTCCAATCATGAGCATGGAATATTTTTCCATCTCTTTGTGTCTTCCTCAATTTCTTTCAGAAATGTTCTGTAGTGTTTTAGGGTATAGATCCTTTACCGCTTTGGTTAGGTTTATTCCTAGGTTTATCTTATGGTTTGGGGTGCAATTGTAAATGGGATTGACTCCTTAATTTCTCTTTCTTCATTGTTGGCGTATAGAAATGCCACTGACTTCTGGAAATTGATTTTGTATCCTGCCACACTGCTGAATTCCTGTATGAGTTCTAGCAATCTTGGGGTGGAATCTTTTGGGTTTCCTATGTACAGTATCATGTCATCTGTGAAGAGGGAGAGTTTGACTTCTTTGCCAATTTGAATGCCTTTTATTTCTTCTCATTGTCTGATTGCTGAGGCTAGGACTTCTAGTACTATGTTGAATAGCAGTGGTTTTTGTGCCAGTACCACACTGTCTTGATGACCACAGCTTTGTAGTACAACCTGAAATCTGGCAATGTGATGCCACCAGATATGGTTTTCTTTTTTAAAATTCCCCTGGCTATTCGGGGTCTTTTCTAATTCCACACAAATCTTAAGATTATTTGTTCCAACTCTCTGAAGAAAGTCCATGGTATTTTGATAGGGATTGCATTAAATGTGTAAATTGCCCTGGGAACATTGACATTTTCACAATATTAATTCTGCCAATCCATGAGCATGGAATATTTTTCCATCTCTTTGTGTCTTCCTCAATTTCTTTCAGAAGTGTTCTATAGTTTTTAGAGTATAGATCATAGATCAATGGAACAGAATAGAGAATCCAGAAGTGGACCCTCAACTTTTTCGTCAACTAATATTCGATAAAGGAGGAATGATCATCCACTGGAAGAAAGACAGCCTCTTCAATAAATGGTGCTGGGAAAATTGGACATCCACATGCAGAAGAATGAAACTAGACCACTCTCTTGCACCATACACAAAGATAAACTCAAAATGGATGAAAGATCTAAATGTGAGACAAGATTCTATCACAATCCTAGAGGAGAACTTGGTCACAGTAACTTCTTGCAAGATACATCCACGAAGGCAAAAGAAACAAAAGCAAAAATGAACTATTGGGACTTCATCCAGATAAGAAGCTTTTTCACAGCAAAGGATACAGTCAACAAAACTAAAAAACAACCTACAGAATGGGAGAAGATATTTGCAAAAGACGTATCAGATAAAGGGCTAGTTTCCAAGATCTATAAAGAACTTCTTAAACTCAACACCAAAGAAACACACAATCCAATCATGAAATGGGCAAAAGACATGAACAGAAATCTCAGAGGAAGACATAGACATGGCCAACATGCACATGAGAAAATGCTCCGCATCACTTGCCATCAGGGAAATACAAATCAAAACCACAAGGAGATACCACCTCACACCAGTGAGAATGGGGAAAATTAACAAGGCAGGAAACCACAAATGTTGGAGAGGATGTGGAGAAAGGGGGACCCTCTTGCACTCTTGGTGGGAATGTGAACTGGTGCAGCCACTCTGGAAAACTATGTGCAGGTTCCTCAAAGAGTCAAAAATAGACCTGCCCTACGACCCAGCAATTGCACTGTTGGGGATTTATCCCAAAGATACAGATGCAATGAAACGCCGGGACACCTGCACCCCAATGTTCATAGCAGCAATGTCCACAGTAGCCAAACTGTGGAAGGACCTCGGTGTCCATCGAAAGATGAATGGATAAAGAAGATGTGGTCTATGTGTACAATGGAATATTCCTCAGCCATTAGAAATGACAAATACCCACCATTTGCTTCAATGTGGATGGAACTGGAGGGTATTATGCTGAGTGAAATGAGTCAATTGGAGAAGGACAAACATTAAATGTTCTCATTCATTTGGGGAATATAAATAATAGTGAAAGGGAATAGAAGGGAAGGGAGAAAAAATGGGCAGGAAATATCAGAAAGAGAGACAGAACATAAAGACTCCTAACTCTGAGAAATGAACTAGGGGTGGTGGAAGGGGAGGAGGGCGGGGGGTGGGGTGACTGGGTGACGGGCACTGAGGGGGGGTACTTGACGGGATGAGCACTGGGTGTTACTCTGTATGTTGGCTAATTGAACACCAATAAAAAATAAATTTATTATTTAAAAAAAATGAATAGCAGTGGTGAGAGTGGACATCCCTGTCATGTTCCTGATCTTAGGGGAAAGGTCTCAGTGTTTCCTGATTGAAAATGATATTTGCTGTGGGCTTTTCACAAATCTTAAAAGATATTGAGGAATGACCTTACCTGGGGTAACTCTTATCTGCTCCACATGTTTTCATCCTCCATTAGGCTAGTCGGATGAATTCTTATAATGGCAAAAGGCAAAAGCTAGAGTAGACTCTTACAAGGGCTTTTGCAATCGCCTGCTCTATGTCATTCCATTGACCAAATACACTTATGTGATAGAGCCCAATATTGAAGTACAAGAGCACTACAAGGTAGATGCAGGGAGGATAAAGTATTTGGATCATTAAGGAAATCATTTTTTTTATTCTAAGGCAAGGAAACTTTTCTATACATGCAAAAAATTATGAACAATAACTAGTATATATTCATAGTCTTGAGACTTGGGCAGTCAAATAAAATCGGTTTGTAAATGTTCAAAAGGTCTTAAAGAGAAGAGTGTGAACCATATCTTATCTAGTTTATGCTATTTATAGGTAAGACATGATTCTACTCCCCTGACCAATTTTGGGAAATCTTCCAAACCTCTATTTAATGTGGAAATGACTTTATCCATTCCATAATGGGAAGAGTTATGGAGTAATTTGACCAGGGTCCATTGGATGGATTATGGCACTTCAGGATAGCCACCCTCAAATTGCCAGAATCCATCTCTAGAAATAAAGTATCCTTTGCCAAAATTGCTTTTCAGTAGGTTGAGCTGAGAACTGTGAGTTAATTACAACTTGTCTAAATTGATTCATTTTCCTTTTGTAGATTGGTGTGATAAATATAAATTTAGCAACACTATTGGCTGGGGTGTTAAAAAGCCACAAACTTCATTTAGCATATAAATCAAAGCAAAAACATTACTCTTGACTTCTTGGGTGTTCTCTAGACCATTGAGGTAGAGTTTTTTCCAGTTCTTAACACTTATCTCCTTGGGATTTTGAAAAAGTTCTTATAAGCCATGATATTTTTACCATTTTTAATTAGCATATGTGAAGAAGAGGTAATAAATTATCAGTTTTTATAAAATTCATGAATTATAAACTACCTCAAAAATCATTTCTACTATCCATATGAATATTTACTTTCATCTTTTGTCTGAATGCAGGCTCATGTCTGAGCTATTTGTTCAGCTACCTGGGCAGACTGAGAATTAGGCAGTGGAGCTGTGTTGGTGCTTACATGTTCAATTAATAACAACATATCCTACACAGAGTATGCCTTTGTTATATTTTAAATGAAAGCCATCTACAAACTAAATTAAATCCAGTTAGACTAAAGGATACAAGATTCAGATATGGAAACAATTAATTCCTGAGAGAATGCTAAGTGGTCATGTGGTTCCCCTTCACTCTTAAGAGGGAGTAAATTTGCAGGATTAGATTTTTAATAACAATGAATAGTAATATGCAGAGCAAACAGTAGGATTTCACACATGGTAAATTTGCTAATATAAATGTCAAATGTTGCCTAGAAGTAGCAAGAGTTGTACATATGTGGGAATGAAGAAGCAAGCACTATGGTGGAAGTGTCAAGTTTGGCCAGTGCCACCACCACATGCAAGCAATGAGGATGTATCTTCATCTCCAAATCAACGAATGTGCTGATAGACAATCACATCGAGTGTAAACTATTCTGTTAATATTGTGTGAACACACAGAGACTGTTATGAGTTACTAGTTTATACTAGCATAACTAGTTTATAGATAATACTAGACATAGTCCTCTTCACTCAATTTTACTGAAAATTATTCTCCTCTGTTATGTGTTTGTTATATGTACCATTTTTTTAACAGAAATTTCAAATTTTTATAAAGTTGAACCTAAATCTGTTGATCTTCCATTGATTCAACACTTTGTTTTTCCTTATCAAAAGAATTGATTAATGTTCACTTCTTAGAGATATTTGTGGGTTTTTTTAGATCTTATTCCTCAGTCTATCTGCATTTTATTTAGTGTGAAGGATCTCATGAATTTTGATGTGTATAAGTCTATTTATTTCCCCATTCCAACATTATGCAGACTCACAGTTCACCTTTTTGACTATTTCCTCCTGATAATTTAACCAATTGATCATTTTGATATCTTTTCTTTTTCTTAATATGAACCTAGTAAACATGATTCAGGGTTCTATACTCATCAATTTTTTAGCTTTTTTAGTCATTTTGTTGTTGTACAGAGAGAGACACATGCACATGTGTGTATGTTTCAGATGGATAAATTTGTTGAAAATATTGTATTGGTTATGGTGATAGTAACTGTTTTTTAAATCACTATTTCTTATTTGAAAAGTTATGCATATATGCATATATTTGTGTGTATATATATACATATATGCACATACACAAACATATGTATTCACTTTAGAAAATATGCAGGAGATCCAAAAAAATCTCCATATTGCTACCACTTAACTAAAATTTAATATATTTATCTTTTTCTATCATGCATATATACACACACAATCATATTATGATATGAATCATAATAGTTCAGTTTTGAATCTTTTATTCATTTAAATGGTGCATAGGAAGATTGTAATATCCAGATCATTATCTTAAAAATCTATCTATTGCAGTGCCTGAGTGACTCAGTTGGTTGAGCCTGTGACTCTTGGTTTTAGCTCAGGTAATAATCTCAGGGTCGTGGGATAGAGCCCTGTATCAGGCTCTGCACTCAGCAGGAAGTCTGCTGGAGATTCTTTCTCCCTCTTCCTCTGCCCTTCCCCCTGCTCATGTGTGCTCTCTCATTTTCTAAATACATCTTTTCTTTAAAAAATATAAATAAGAATACCTATCCAGAAAACATATCTAGATAAGAAACATATATTACTGTGAATTCAAAATTTGGAACAAATTTACTTATGGCTAGTTAACTATCTCTAGTAGCTTTAAGCAATGTGTATTTATAGTAGAGGTTAATCAGAGTAGTCAAGTACAACATTTTGCGCTTTTTGAAAACCGTCAGTGGATGAGATAGGATTGGAATGTACATACTCCAGCAGGATTAGAAAATATCTGCATATTACTATTCATTGTTATTAAAAATCTAATCCTCCAAACTTTTGAAGTTTAAGGAGCCAACAGTAATGCTATTGCAAAACCCAAAAATTATAGTGGAATTTTTATAGTGTAGAGATACAGAGGAGCTTATTCCCTAAGTCTTCCCTAGAAGGTGCTAAGTGAAGGACAAGTGAATAAAAGGTAATGACCATTTTGGCTTACTCCTAAAGAATGGCTTAAATTGGTGCCATGTGGATTTATATATGATATGTGTCTATTTGTTCTAGGAAGTTGTGCGGTTCCTAGATACCAAACATCAAGACCACTATCAAGTCTATAATCTATGCAGTATGTACATGCGCAGATACTTTGCTACTATTGATAGAAAACAGATCACTACATATAAGATGTTTCAGTTTTTACATTTCATTTAATCATAAGTATTTGGTGGGTGGTGGGAAGTGAGTTTAAAATCTCCATCTTGCACTGGCTCTATTTTGTAGGAAAAAATAGCTCAATAGCATAAATACCCAGTGGGGGAGGCAGGAGGCTCCAGTGGCAGCAGACCCATTTTGGGCAAAATCTGCTCTAGTGGTCTTAGGTTTAGGAAAATACTTCCGTTTTTCCTGCCACCTTGTGTTTTGAAGACAGACAATTCAACAAATATATTTTCTAATTCACTAGGAGTGAAGTGTAAGGAGAGCATTACTCAAATGAAAAAAATCCAAAGAGTCAATAAACAAGGGAAAATATGCTCCAAGAGCAAAACCTTTTATAAAACAGATTATATCCTGGCTTACTACTTTGTGTGTTTTGACTTTTCCTCTTCCTGTATATTAAATAGACAGTTTCAGGAGGCAAGCAGTCTGGTTGGCCACATTTACTTCTGCTCTGTGGTGTCTATCTATTATATGTATGATAATATGATGTAGCCTGCTGGAAAATTAAAAGTAAGGCCTGTGAAACCCAAATAAATTGGGCTTAGGTTACTCAAGATGGACAAACTACTACTATCTGTGTTTTTCATACTCTTAATATTCTGAAAAATAAAGCAGCAAGAGCCAGTCAGAAAGCTCGCTTTAAAGGTGGATAAGGGAGATCCCTGGGTGGCTCAATGGTTTAGCCCCTTCTTTCAGTCCAGGGTGTGATCCTGGAGTCCTGGGATCGAGTCCCATGTCGGGCTCCCTGCATGGAGCCTGCTTCTCTCTCTGCCTGTGTCTCTGCCTCTCTTTCTCTCTCTCTGTGTCTCTCATGAATAAATAAATAAAATCTTTTAAAAAGATAAAGGCGGATAAGGAATTTATAAGAAAAAAATAGAACTTCTTCATAACTTGATTATTTACTATGTTTATTAGGCATAGATATATGACATAATTATCATTTATTTTAGGTGAAAGAGCTTATGACCCTAAGAACTTCCATTACAGGGTCCGGCGAGTCAAAATTGATGATCACAATGTCCCCACTCTAAGGTAAGTTTTATGCCAAGATGACTGTCAGAAGAAAGCTAAATACACTGGGCTGGATTTTTTTTATGTATTTTAATTCAACTAAAAATTTTACATTTGAAATCAGTGAGATGGTGGCATTCACTAAGGAAGTAGATGAGTGGATGGCTCAAGATGACGAAAACATCGTAGCGATTCATTGTAAGGGAGGCAAAGGTAAAAACGTGTTTTTTTTTTTTAAATTTCTCTTTTTCTAAATAAATATTAATACATTAAAGTACAAGAACAAGATACAAACTGATGTTAGTATTAATAGTTGTTAAAATCTTTGGGGTGCACCTAGGTGGCACAGTGGTTAAGTGTCTGACTCTTGGTTTCAGCTCAGGTTACAATCTCAGGGTGATGAGATTGAGTCCCTTGCCAGGTTCTGTGCTTCAGTGCGCGGATTCTGCTTGAGTTTCTTTCTCCCTCTGCCCCACTGCCCCCTACTCTGCTTTGTCTCAAATACATAAATAAATCTTTAAAAAAATTGTTGACATTTTTTTATGTCAGCTTCAAGACTGAAGGAAAGGAAGGAAAGAGGAAGGAGGGGAGGGTGAAAGATAAAGAATAAAGAAAGGAAGAACAAAACTAAGGAAGGTTGAGCATATTTTTTGTTTACTGACTACTTGGGTTTCTTCATTTTTGATTTCCCAAAATATCTATGAAAATAAAAATGTGTAATTTTAGAAACTGTTAGAACACTTTTACCTAAGATTATTCTTAAACTTTGTGAGAACTTTTTGAAGTTTAAGGAGCCAACAGTAATGCTATTGCAAAACCCAAAAATTATAGTGGAATTTTTATAGTGTAGAGATACAAAGGAGCTGATTTTGGTGTGGTAAAATGGAAAAAAAGTGTAAATTCATTCAATTTAAATTGAGTTAGATTTTCTCTCATTCAGCTTTAGGCTTTCAATAATCATCTAAGCATATTTCACTATTTTTGACCAAGAACTGCATTTTTGGTAGGCTAGAAAACAGTTTTTTTATTGCATTCCAGGAAAACACAATACTTTAAAATTGCCTTATTATAATTGAGTAGAATCAAGTTTTAGTCTTACCTGAAAATAAGTTTCAAGCCCATGAATTAGTAGATAGATAGCTTCTATCTTTCACTCTACAGGTTGAAATATTCTGAATAGTCAATTTCCATACCATGCATAAATGAAGACTGTAGAAGTGAAGCCATAAGGAATTGCCAGTTTTTTACTCTTTTAATTATAAACATAGTCATTTCAAGTAGCTCAACCTAAAATACTATAATCCAAGCAATCAACTTCAGTTTTCTTTTAATTAAAGCTAATTCCCTGCTTGAAAGAGAAACTTCATTTCAAATTTCATTTTTAATTTTTTTCTGAGAAGGGACTTCAGTTACTCTGTTTTCACATGTGTTTCATTGATTCTCCTGTAGAATTATTTGGCAAGCTGGTATTCAGCCGGTATGCACCAGAGTAGCCTCTTTTTTCAAGTTTTTTTTTTAAATTTCATGTTTTATTAATAGTACAATGGTCTCCCTAGTATAGGTGTAGACTAACTTATTCATTTTGGGGGAGGTTCTCTTTTTTTTTAATTGAAGTTCGATTTGCCAACATATAGTATAACACCCAATGCTGATCCCATCAAGAGCCTTCCTCAGTACCCATCACCCAGTTAACCCTGCCACCCACCTCCCCTTCCTCATACTGGTTTTGCTCATTCTTGATGGTTGGTGCCTGCACATTACCAGTAGTATTATGATAATCAAAATATTTTATTTTTTATTTATAGGACTGCTTTAAATAAACTGGATGCTAATTTTTTTAGTATAGTTGACATGCAATGTTAAAATGAAAATACTAATTTGAAAAGATCTATGCACCCCTGTGTTTATTCAACATTATTTCCAATAGCCAAGTTATAGAAGAAACTCAAATGTCCATGAGTAGATCAATGGATGAAGGAGATATGCGGTGTGTGTGTATGTGTGTGTGTGTGTCTACACACACAATGGGATATTACTCAGCCATAAAAAATGGATGCTGTTTTTTTCTCTTAGTAGTTTATATTACAAATATTTCCTATGTGCTGCCTTTTAATTTGATTATGATTTGTCATATAGAAAGAAATATTTATAATTTTGAATGGAGTCAAATTTATCAGTCTTTTTGTGTATGTATGTGTGTGTGGCTTGTGCTTTTGATCATGTTTAAGAAATCCAGCCTGCACACTGACGGAGTGAAGGTATTATGCTTTATAAAATGATAACGTTTTATTTTTTACATTTAGTTTTTAAATATAATTGTGATTTGGGGAGGAAGTTTTTTTCATATGGATAGACAAGTCCTAATACCATCTATCACATGCTCATTTATTCCCCTCTGATTTATAATCCCTTCTCAGTCATATGCCACGTTTTGATAGTGTTTGGGACTGTTTCTGAGTTCTTTATGCCACACTACTGAATTTTTTTTTTTAATTTTTAAGTATAGTTGATACACAATGTTACATTGCTTTCAGGGGTATGATATAGTAATTTGACAAGTCTATATGTTATGCTACACTCCCAACAAGTGTAGCTACCATCTGTCACTATGTAGTGCTTTTACATTACCTTTGATTACAATACCATTCACTATATTCCTTGTGCTGTACCTTTCATCCCCTTAACTTACTCTATAACTGGAAGCATGTTTCTGCCACTTCCCTTTGCCAATTTTATCCAAAGCCTCACCTCCTTCCCTTTGGCACCAACCACTTTGCTTTTGTATTTATTTTTTTATTTTTATTGGAGTTCGATTAGCCAACATATAGTATAACACTCAGTGTTCATCCTGTCAAGTCCCCCCCCAGTGCCTGTCACCCAGTCACCCATCCCTTTGCCCACCTCCCCTTCCACTACCCCTTGTTCGTTTCCCAGACTTAGAAGTGTCTCATGTTTTGTCACCCTCACATTTTTCCCACACATTTTCTCTCCTTCCCCCTATATGTTTCTCTCCTTTCCCTTTAACTATGTTTTATATTCCCCATATGAGTGAAACCATATAATGATTGTCCTTTTCCAATTGACTTACTTCATTCAGCATAATACCCTCCAGTTCCACCCACATTGAAGCAAATGGTGGGTATTCGCCGTTTCTGATGGCTGAGTAATATCCCATTGTATATATAGACCACATCTTATTTATCCATCATCTTTCAATGGGCACCAAGCCTCCTTCCACAGTTTGGCTATTGTAGACATTGCTGCTATAAACATTGGGGTGCAGGCGTCCTGTGTTTCACTGCATTTTGGTGTAATACCCCAGTAGTGCAATCGCCGGGTTGTAGGATACTCTATTACTAACTCTTTGAGGAACCTCCATACAGCTTTCCAGAGTGACTGTACCAGTTCACATTCCCACCAGCAGTGCGAGAGGGTTCGCTTTCTCCACATCCTGTCTAATATTTGTTGTTTCCTGTCTTGTTAATTTTCCCCATTCTCACTGGTGTGAGGTGGTATCTCATTGTGGTTTCGATTTGTATTTCCCTGATGGCAGGTGATGCGGAGCATTATCTCATGTGCTTGTTGGCCATGTCTATGTCTTCCTCTGTGAAATATCTGTTCATGTCTTTTGCCCATTTCTTGACTGGATTTTTTGTTTCTTTGCTGTTGAGTATGATAAGTTCTTTTAAAAATATTTTATTTATTTATTCATGAGAGACACACAGAGGAGAGAGAAGCCGGCTCCACACAGGGAGCCAGATGTGGGACTTGATCCCGGGTCTCCAGAGTCACACACAGGGTCGAAGGCAGGTGCCAAACCACTGAGCAGCCCAGCACTAAGTGCCTTGATAAGTTCTTTATAGATCTTGGGTACCAGCCTTTCATCTGATATGTCATTTGCAAATATCTTCTCCCATTCTGTAGGTTGTCTTTTTTTTTTTAATTTTTATTTATTTATGATAGTCACAGAGAGAGAGAGAGAGAGGCAGAGACACAGGCAGAGGGAGAAGCAGGCTCCACGCACCGGGAGCCCGACATGGGATTCGATCCCGGGTCTCCAGGATCGCGCCCTGGGCCAAAGGCAGGCGCCAAACCGCTGCGCCACCCAGGGATCCCTGTAGGTTGTCTTTTAGTTTTGTTGACGTATCCTTTGCTGTGCAGAAGCTTCTTATCTTGATGAAGTCCCAATAGTTCATTTTGGCTTTTGATTCCTTTGCCCTCATAGATGCATCTTGCAAGAAGTTGCTGTGGCCAAGTTCAAAAAGGGTGTTACCTGTGTTCCCCTCTAGGATTTTGATGGATTCTTGTCTCACATTTAGATCTTTCAACAGTTTTGAGTTTATCTTTGTGTCTGGTGTAAGAGAATGGTCTAGTTTCACTCTTCTGCACGTGGCTGTCCAATTTTTCCAGCACCATTTATTGAAGAGACTGTCTTTTTCCCAGCGGATAGTCTTTTCTGCTTTGTTGAATATTAGTTGACCATAGAGTTGAGGGCCCACTTCTGGGTTCTCTATTCTGTTCCATTGAGCTATGTGTCTGGTTTTGTGCCAGTACCACACTGTCTTGATGACCACAGCTTTGTAGTACAACCTGAAATCTGGCATTGTGATGCCCCCAGATATGGTTTTCTTTTTTAATATTCCCCTGGCTATCCGGGGTCTTTTCTGGTTCCACACAAATCTTAAGATTATTTGTTCCAACTCTGTGAGCAAAGTCCATGGTATTTTGATGGGGATTGCATTGAACGAGTAAATTGCCCTGGTTAGCATAGACATTTGACAGTATTTATTCTTCCAATCATGAGCATGGAATATTTTTCCATCTCTTTGTGTCTTCCTCAATTTCTTTCAGAAATGTTCTGTAGTATTTTAGGGTATAGATCCTTTACCGCTTTGGTTAGGTTTATTCCTAGGTTTATCTTATGGTTTGGGGTGCAATTGTAAATGGGATTGACTCCTTAATTTCTCTTTCTTCATTGTTGGTGTATAGAAATGCCACTGACTTCTGGAAATTGATTTTGTATCCTGCCACACTGCTGAATTCCTGTATGAGTTCTAGCAATCTTGGGGTGGAATCTTTTGGGTTTCCTATGTACAGTATCATGTCATCTGTGAAGAGGGAGAGTTTGACTTCTTCTTTGCCAATCTGAATGCCTTTTATTTCTTCTCGTTGTCTGATTGCTGAGGCTAGGACTTCTAGTACTATGTTGAATAGCAGTGGTGAGAGTAGACATCCCTCTCGTGTTCCTGATCTTAGGGGAAAGGTCTCAATGTTTCCTGATTGAGAATGATATTTGCTGTGGGCTTTTCATAGACGGCTTTTAAGATGCTGAGGAAGGTCCCCTCTATCCTACATTCTGAAGAGTTTTGATCAGGAATGGATGCTGTATTGTGTCAAATCCTTTCTCTGCATCTATTGAGAGGATCATATGGTTTTGTTTTTTCTCTTGTTTATATGATCTGTCATGTTGATTGTTTTACGAGAGTTGAACCAAACTTGCATCCCAAGGATAAATCCCCACTTGGTCATGGTGAATAATCTTCTTAATGTATTGTTGGATCCTGTTGGCTAGTATCTTGTTGAGAATTTTTGCATCTGTCTTCATCAAGGATATTGGTCTATAATTCTCCTTTTGGGGGGGGGGGTTGGTTCTGGAATCAGGTGATGCTGGCCTCACAAAACGAGTTTGGAAGTATTCCATCTCTTTCTATCCTTCGGAACAGCTCTAGTAGAATAGGTATGGTTTCTTCTTTAAACGTTTGATAGAATTCCCCTGGGAAGCCATCTGGCCCTGGACTTTTGTGTCTTGGCAGGTTTTTGATGACTGCTTCAATTTCCTCCCTGGTTATCGGCCTGTTCAGGTTTTCTATTTCTTCCTGTTCAAGTTTTGGTAATTTTTGGTTTTCCAGAAATGCATCCATTTCTTCTAGATTGCCTGATTTATTGGCGTAAAGCTGCTCATAATATGTTTTTAAGATAGTTTGTATTTCCTTGGTATTGATGGTGATCTCTCCACTTTCATTCATGATTTTATTAATTTGAGTCTTTTTTTCTTTTTAATAAGGCTGGCTAATGATTTATCTATCTTATTAATTCTTTCAAAGAACCAACTCCTTGTTTTGTTGATCTGTTCTGCAGTTCTTCTTGTCTCTATTTCATTGAGTTCTGCTCAAATCTTTATCATCTCTCTTCTTCTGCTTGGTGTAGGTTTTATTTGTTGTTCTTTCTCCATTTCCTTTGGGTGTGAGGTTAGCTTATGTATTTGAGTTTTTTCCAATTTTTTGAAGGATGCTTGTCTTGCAATGTATTTCCCTCTCAGGACTGCTTTTGCTATATCCCAAAGATTTTGAATGGTTGTATCTCCAATTTCATTAGTTTCCAAGAATCTTTTTAATTCTTCTCTAATTTCCTGGTTGACTCATTCGTCTTTTATTAGGATGCTCTGTAACCTCTACATGTTTGAGTTTCTGCCAAATTTCTTCTTGTGATTCAGTTCTAGTTTCAAAGCATTGTCGTCTGAAAATATGTAGAGGACACTCCCAATCTTTTGGTATTGGTTAAGACCTGATTTGTAACCCAGTATGTGGTCTATTCTGGAGAAAGTTCCATGTGCACTTGAGAAGAATATGTATTCAGTTAAGTTCCGATGCAAAGTTCTGCATATATCCGTGAAATGCATCTGATCCAGAGTATCATTTAAAGCTCTTGTTTCTTTGGAGATGTTGTGCTTAGAAGATCTGTTATTTGCAGAAAGTGCCATGTTGAAGTATAAGTATATTGTGTATACTTGTGTATACCAGTATAAGTGTATTATTATCTAAGTATGTCTTAACTTTGGTTATTAATTGATTGATATACTTGGCAGCTTCCACATTAGGGGCATAAATATTCATGATTTTTAGGTCTTCTTGTGGGATAGATCCTTTAAGTATGATATAGTGTCCCTCTTCATCTCTTACTACAGTCTTTGGGATAAACTTTAATTTATCTGATGTAAGGATGGCTGCCCCTGCTTTCTTTTGAGGACTATTTGAATGGTAAATGGTTCTCCAACCTTTTATTTTCAGGCTGTAGGTGTCCTTAGGTCTAAAATGAGTCTCTTAAAAAATAAAAAGATAAATAAATAAATAAAATAAAATAAAATGAGTCTCTTGTAGACAGCAAATAGATGGGTCTTGCTTTTTTATCCAGTCTGAAACTTTTGTCTTTTGATGGGATCATTAAGCCCATTCATGTTCAGAGTTACTATTGAAAGATATGAATTTAGTGTCTTCATAATACCTATTCAGTCCTTGTTTTTGTGGGTTATTTCTTTGGACTTCCTCTTTCTTTTACAGAGTCCCTTTAATATTACTTGCAGAGCTGGTTTGGTGGTCACATATTCTTTCAGTTTCTGCCTATCTTAGAAGCTCTTTATCTCTCCTATTCTGAATGAGATCCTTGCTGGATAGAGTATTCTTGGCTGCATGTTCTTCTCATTTAGTACCCTGTATATATCCTGCCAGCCCTTTCTGGCCTGTCAGGTCTCTGTGGAGAGGTCTGCTGTCAATCTAATATTTTTCCCCATTTAAGTTAAGGATCTCTTGTCTCTTGCTGCTTTAAGGATCTTCTCTTTATCTTTGGAATTTGCAAGTTTCACTATTAAATGTCGGGGTGTTGCGTGGTTTTTACTGATTTTTGGGGGGGATCTATCTCCTGGATCTGAATGCCTGTTTCTCTCCCCAAGTTAGGGAAGTTCTCAGCTATGATTTGTTCAAATACACTTTCTGGTCCTCTGTCCCTTTCGGCACCCTCTGAAACCCCAATTAAACATAGATTTTTCCTTCTGAGGCTGTCATTTATTTCCCTTAACCTTTCCTCGTGGTCTTTTAATTGTTTTTCTCTTTTTTCCTCAACTTCCTTCCTTGCCATCAACTTGTCTTCTATGTTACTCACTCTTTCTTCTACCTCATTAACCCTCATCATTAGGACCTCCAGTTTGGATTGCATCTCATTTAATTAATTTTTAATTTTGGCCTGATTAGATCTAAATTCTGCAGTCATGAAGTCTCTTGAATCCTTTATGCTTTTTTCCAGATCCAGCAGTAGCTATATAATTGTGCTTCTGAATTGGCTTTCTGACATTGAATTGTAATCCAAATTCTGTAACTCTGTGGGAGAGAGTACTGTTTCTGATTCTTTCTTTTGTGGTGAATTCTTCTTTCTAGTCATTTTGCTCAGTGCAGAGTGGCTAAAAATGAGTTGTACTGGAAAAAGGAAAGAAAAAAAAGAAAAAAAGAAAAAACAAAACAAAACAAAAGACAAAAACAAAACAAGGAGGGGTATCCTCTGGTTCTATATACTGTAAATCCCTTGACTTCCCCTGGAGCTTTCAGCACTGCTCTGTGGAGAACTTGCTCTTCCCCTGTCCTTCCAGCTGGTCTTCTGGGGGAGGGGGCTGCTCTGCTGATTCTCAGGTGTGTGCACCTGGGGGAGCTGCCCTGCCCCTCCACCAGGTGCATGGCTCAGTGGGAGCTATCATGTGAGGCCTCTGTTCCCTGGCAGCCCTGTTCCATCTCAGGCACAGGGTGACACCAGTAGCAACAACCCCACTGGTGGCGGCCAGCTTTCCAGCCCTGGAGTCAGCTCCCGCAGTAACTACCACAGTCTCCCAGTCTGCACTGGCCTGGATGCTCCAGGGGTGGGGGTGGGGGCGCTGATCTGCACAGCTCGGGGGCACCCCACAGCTGGAGTGTCCCCCTGTCCTGTGCCCTCCCCACCTCCGCCTGTCCACGATGGAGCGCAGGATCCTGGTCTGTGTCCCCTGGCGCCCTGGGATCTGGGGCCTATACTGCTAGAATCACGCTCCAGGGGCACACAGCCCCTTCCACCTGGAGCCACCACCTGAGCTGCTCCCGAGGCCCTGCCGGGCACACTCCATCTTTTACCGAGCTCAGCGCGCAGGGTGTGGTGTGCGCTCCCCTGGGGCACACTTCCTCTGTTAGTGACCCCGGGAACCTGAAGGCCCCACTGGGATCCCCTCCTGGGATCCTGCCCAAGTTCCCTGCTAAGTGCCTTTCCGTCCAGGAAGAATCCGGTGCAGATTTTTAAAGTTCTTGCTTCTCCAGGGCTGGGCTTTCCTGTCCTGGAGGCTCTCGCCGCAGGACTTTAGCCTGGCTCCTCGTGGGGGCCCTCCCCCATTTGATTCTTTTTTCTTTCTTTCTTTCTTTCTTTCTTTCTTTCTTTCTTTCTTTCTTCCTTTCTTCTTTCTTTCTTTCTTTCTTTCTTCTTTCTTTCTTTCTTTCCTTCTTTCTTTCTTTCTTCTTTCTTTCCTTCTTTCTTTTTCTGTCTTCCTACCTTGTTAGAAGTGCAAACTCTTCTCTCTGTAGCATTCCAGCTGTTCTCTCTTTAAATCTCAGGCCGAATTCATAGGTTTTCAGGATGATTTGAGAGTTATCTAGGTAAGTTGGTGGGGACGGGTGACTTGGGGACCCTACTCTTCCGCCATCTTGCCCCGCCTCCCCTAATATTACATTCTATTTATATACCACCTCTTTTTCCATTTATCTATGGTTGGACATTTGGGTTGCTTCCATATCTTGACTTTTGGAAATAATTCAAATTAGTGTTTTTGTATTCTTTGGATAAATACTCAGCAATGGAATTACTGAATTGTATGGTAATTCTTTTTTTTTTTTTTTTTTTTAGGAAACTCCATACTATTTTTCACAGTGGTTGCACCATTGTGCAAATGTAAGTTGCACCAACTTATTTTCTCATCAACAGTACACAAGGATTCCTTTTTCTCCACATTCTTGCCAACATTTGTTATTTCTTGTCTTTTTTATTCTAGCCATTCTGACAGGTATAAGGTGAAATCTCATTGTGATTTTGATTTGCATTTTCTTGATGGTTAGTGATATTGAACATCTTTTCATGTGTCTGTTGGCCATATGTATGTCTTCTTAGAAAAATTTCTACTCAGGTCCTCTACCCATTGCTTATTTGGATTGTATGGAGTTTTTTGGTGTTGAATTGCACAAGATCTTAATATACTTTGGTATTAATCCCTTATCGGATATATTATTTGCAAATATCTTCTCCTATTCAGTGCATTGCCTTTTCAATTTGTTAATGGTTTCCTTCATTATGGAAAACATTTTTATTTTGGTTTACTCCCAATAGTTTATTTTTGGTTTTGTTTCCCTTGCCTAGAAGACATATGTAGAAAAATATTGCCGGGCAGCCCCGGTGGCGCAGCGGTTTGCCACCGCCTGCAGCCTGGGGTGTGATCCTGGAGGCCCAGGATCGAGTCCCGCATCGGGCTCCCTGCATGGAGCCTGCTTCTCCCTCTCCCTCTGCCTGTGTCTCTGCCTCTCTCCCTCTCTCTGTGTGTCTATGAATGGATAAATAAAATCTTAAAAAAAAAAAGAAAAATATTGCTAAGGGTAGTGTCAAAGGGCTTACTGCCTATATTTTTTTCCAGCAGTTTTATGGTTTCAGGTGTCATATTTAAGTATTCAATACATCTGGAGTTTATTTTTGTGCATGGTGTAAGACAGTGGTCCAGTTTCACTCTTTTGCATGTAGCTGAGCAGTTTTCCCAGCACCATTTATTGAAGAGACTGCCTTTTCCTCATTGCCTTTTTTTGCCTCCTTTGTCATTAACTAATTGACCCAATAAGCTTGAGTTTATGTCTGGGCTCTCCAATCTGTTCTATTGATCTGTGTATCTACTTCTGTGCCAGCACCATACTATCTTATTGCTATAGCTTTGTAGTATATCTTGAAGACTGAGATTGTGATACCTCCAGCTGTACTCTTTCTCAAGATTACTTTGGCTATTTAAGGTCTTTTGTGGTTTCTTTTTTTTTTTTAAGATTTTATTTACTAAAAAAAAAAAAAAAGATTTTATTTACTTATTCATGAGAGACACAGAGAGACAGAGACACAGCAGAGGGAGAAGCAGGCTCTATGCAGGGAGCCTGATGTAGAACCCGATCCCAGGTCTCCAGGATCATGCCCTGGGCTGAAGGCAGGTGCTAAACCACTGAACCAGCCAGGCATCCCATGGTCTTTTGTGGTTTCATACAAATTTTAGAATTCTTTGTTGTAGTTCTGTGAAAAATGTTACTATTTTGATAAGGATTGCATTAAATCTGTAGATTGCTTTGGATACTATGGACTTTTTAATGATATTAATTCCTTCAATCTATGAGTATAGAATATCTTTCCACTTATTTGTGATGTCTTCAATTTCTTTCATCAGTATCTTGTAGTTTTCAGAGTACAGATCTTGCACCTCTTTGGTTAAGTTTATTCCTAGGTTTTTTATATTATTTTTGATGCAATTGTAAATAAAATTATTTTCTTAATTTCTCTTTCTGCTACTTTGTTATTAGTGTATACAAGTACAACTGATTTCTATGTTAATTTTGTATCCCATGACCTATATGTTTCTAGGAATTTTTCTATTCTAGACTATTTAACTTGTTGGCATATAATTTTTTATAGTACTCTCATATAATCCTTTGTATCCCTGTGATGTTGGTTGTTACTTCTCTTTCGTTTCTAATTTTATTTATTTGGGCCTGGGCCCTATCTTTTTTCTTGATAAGTCTAGCTAAAGTTTCCTCACTTTTTTTTTTTAATTTTATTTATGATAGTCACAGAGAGAGAGAGAGGGGCGCAGAGACACAGGCAGAGGGAGAAGCAGGCTCCATGCACTGGGAGCCCGACGTGGGATTCGATCCCGGGTCTCCAGGATCGCGCCCTGGGCCAAAGGCAGGCGCCAAACCACTGTGCCACCCAGGGATCCCAAGTTTCCTCACTTTTGTTTATCCTTTCTAAGAACCAGTTCTCAGTTTCATTGATCTTTTCTATTTATTTTTTAGTGTCTATTTTATTTATTTCTGCTCTAATGTTTATTATATCCTTTCTTCTACTAGCTTGGAGTTTGTTCTTTTACTAACTCCTTTAAGGCATAAGCTTAGATTATTTTAGATTTTTCTTATTTCTGGAGGTATATTTGTATTGCCATAAACTTCTTTCTGCTTTTGCTGCATCCCAAAGATTGAGGACTATTGTATTTTCATTTTTGTCTCCAAGATTTTTTTTTATTTCCCTTTTGATTTCTTCATTGACCCATAGGTTGTTTGCTAAAATGTGATATACCCTCCACATGTTTATGTTTTTCCACTTTTTTTTTCTTATGATTGATTTCTAGTTTTGTACCAATGTGGTCCAAAGGATTCATGATGTAATTTCAATCTTCTTAAGTTTATTGAGGTTTGTTTTGTGTTCTAACATGGCATCTGTCGTGGAGAATTTTTCATATGTATTTGAAAAGAATGTGTATTCTGTTGATTTTGGATGGAATGGTCAACAGATATATATTTATATATAAATATAAATATTATATTTATATAATACTTATTTATATAAAATATATATATATAAAGTCCATTTGTCCTAATATGGCATTCAAAGACACTATTTTCTTATGTATTTCTGCCTGGATAATTTCTCCATTGATGTAAGGGGTGTCAAAGTCTCCTGCTATTATTGTATCATTATCAGTTTATCCCTTTGTGTCTGTTACTATTTGCTTTATCTATTCCTTTCTCAGGTTAGGGAAGTTTTCAGCCATTATTTCTTTTTTTTTTATAATAAATTTATTTTTTATTGGTGTTCAATTTGCCAACATACAGAATAACACCCAGTGCTCATCCTGTCAAGTGCCCCCCTCAGTGCCCGTAACCCAGTCACCCCCAACCCCCGCCCTCCTCCCCTTCCACGACCTTTGTTTCCCAGAGTTAGGAGTCTTTATGTTCTGTCTCCCTTTCTGATATTTTCCACACATTTCTTCTCCCTTCCCTTATATTCCCTTTCACTATTATTTATATTCCCCAAATGAATGAGAACATATAATGTTTGTCCTTCTCCGATTGACTTACTTCACTCAGCGTAATACCCTCCAGTTCCATCCACGTTGAAGCAAATGGTGGGTATTTGTCATTTCTAATGTCAGCCATTATTTCTTCAAATAAGTTTTCTGTAATGTGAATATTTGTTTTCTTGAAGCTGTCTAAGGGATCCTTTAACTAATTCATTTTTTTAATTCTTACTTTTATTTGCTGTTCAGGTTGTGTGTTTTCCATTATCATGTCTTTTACGTTATTGATTTGTTCTGCTGCATCTGCTAATCTGTTGATTCCCTCTAGTGTATTTTTGTTTCAATTATTCTGTTCTTCAACTCTAGTTGATACTTTTTCGTTAAAACAACAACAAAAAAAATCTTTTTATTGAAGTTCTCCCATTCTTCTCTCCAGTCCAGTAAGCATCTTTATGATCATGACTTTAAACTATTTATCAGATATATTATCTCCATTTCATTTAGTTCTTTTTCTGAGGTTTTGTTGTACTCTTTTGTTTAGAGCAAATTCCTCTATCTCCTCATTTTAGTTAACTTTCTGTGTTTATTTCCATCAATCAGGCAGATCAGCTACTTCTTCTAAACTTTGAAGGAATGGTCTTGTGTATGGTCATCCCCTGTGTAGACAGTGTGTGCCTGGTGACTTTGGCTGACTGGAACTGTGAATGGCTTAGGCTTTGGGTCCCAGAACACTCCATGCTGGGATGTCCTGGTACAATGGCCAGAGCTGTAGTAGGCATTGGCCAGGGTGGTCCCTGAGCTCTCTGCAGAGGAGGCATACTGACAGAGTGGCTGAAGCTGAAAGAAGTACAATCCAGGGAGTACCTGGGCTCTCCACACAGAGGGTCTTTTTCACAGAATGGCTGAAGCTGAAATAGGTGCAACTGTAGTAAACCTGGGGCTGTCCCCATAGAATGTGCCCTGATGTGGTGGCTGGAGCTAAGGCAGAGGCTGGAGGTCCCAGGGCACTCCATGTGGGGTGGCTGGAGTTTAGGTGGCATGCAACCCAGAGGGTGGCCCAGTGGTTGAGTATCTGCCTTTGGCTCAGGTCATGATCCCAGGGTGCTGGGATAGAGTCCTGCATTGGGCTCCCTGCAGGGAGCCTGCTTCTCCCTCTGCCAGTGTCTCTGCCTCTCTCTGTGTGTCTCTCATGAATAAACAAATAAAATCTTTTTTAAAAATGCACTGTGGAAAAATCCCAGTAGTAAAATCTAAAAGGTTTCTTCACCTAGATTGCTTTAAAGAATCTGAAACTAGAAATTACAGATGATGCAGTGGTTTATACCATAGGCCTGGCCTTTCCAAGAAAGAACTCCAATTGGGAGATTCATACTTAAAAGGTTAAAACCTTTGTCTAATATCAGAAGTAGTAAATAAGTGTAGGTTTATGTTTTAAGTTAAGATAAAATATTGAAGGTAAGTATGTATCATTTTTATGATTCCCTGCTATACCTACTTGATTGGATGATAGGCCATCTACTGTGTCTGTGGTTGGACACAGCCACATGGACATGGAATCTGCAAAAATGTTTTTCAGATAGGAAAACACCAGTTCTAGAGACCCAGAAATGTCCTCCAGAGCTGAAATGTTAACAGTGTATATACGACTGAGAGCTAGGTTGTTATTAGTCAGGATTTCCATTAGCAAGAAGCCTTTATGTATCATAGCATAAGGTGGTAAAAGGTCTTTTTGGAAATACTGGGCTTAGAATGTTTTTCAAACTATGGGTTGCAAAATAAGTTTAGTTGTTCATTGAAAAAAAAAGGAAATATCAGAGAGGGTGACAGAACCTGAGAGACTCCTCATTCTGGGAAATGAACAAAGGGTAGTGGAAGGGGAGGTGGGAGCAGGGATGCGGTGATGGGCACTGAGGGGGGCACCTGATGGGATGAGCACTAGGTGTTATACGGTATGTTGGCAAATCAAACTCCAATAAACAATATACCAAGAAAAAGGAATAGACACTGAGGGGGGCACTTGACGGGATGAGCACTGGGTGTTATTCTGTATGTTGGTAAATTGAACACCAATAAAACATTAATTTATTTAAAAAAAAAGAAAAAGGAATAGAATAGAAAATAGAATGTATCTTGAGTTAAAAGGGTAAGCTTGAAATTATACAAAGTAAGTTCAGCATATACTGGCTAAGACAAAAAACTACAGATAGTTATAGAAATAAAAGACAACATATTTTTGAAATCAAATCTTATATAACAAGACAAAAATATAAATTTGAATATAACATAAACTTTGATGATGAAATGACATGAAATCAAGGATTTGCTTTAAAATGCTATAGATGGAGCCTGGGTGGCTCAGTCAATTAAGTATCTGACTCTTGGTCTCCGCTCAGATCTTGATCTCAGGATCTTGGGTTCAAGCCCTGCATTGGGCTCTGTGCTGAGTGTGGAGCCTAGTCAAAAAAAGTTTAAAAAATGGAATGCTGTAGAAGAAGAGAGGAAGAAAAACAGGGAGAAGGTGTAGAGGAAAGAAACAAGTACAGCAATACAACATACTCTAGGGGACAGATATATGAGGTTCATTACACTGTTCTCTTTCATGTATGTTTTATAACATACTTAAAAACTCAAAAATAGAAGGGGAAATGGGTGTTATAAATGCTACATCATGTTTTGGGTTCTGGTCATGTTTTATCTTTTACAGGAACTTTTATTTATGATAGTTAGAAAAACAGGGTGTGTAAGTAGACTTCACTGCTTCTGTCTGTTACTACAATCCCCAGCAGTAGTGATTTAAGAACAATATACACATGTACTTGTGCCTCTGTGCACACAGGACAGAATTCAGGTAGAACCTCAGAGCAGTGAGAAAGCTTTGGCTATTCCTGATTTGGAATATTTTGAACAAGCACTCTGAAAAGGAAGGAAAATCAATCTAAATGGAGCTCTTTGACTCCTAACTGGGAAATAAACAAGGGGTAGTGGAAGGAGAGGTGGGTGGGGGGATGGGGTGACTAGGTGACGGGCACTGAGGGGGGCACTTGACGGGATGAGCACTGAGTGTTATCCTATATGTTGGCAAATCGAACTCCAATAAAAAAATATATACAAAATTAAATTAAATTTAAAAATTAAATAAAAGGAACTCTTTGAATATTTCTGACAGCATTTTTATACCAAGAACTGCCATGAACAATGGTTCACTTACTAACTTCTTTTCTCTTCCAGGAAGAACTGGAACTATGGTTTGTGCCTACCTTATTGCCAGTGAAATATTTATAACCGCAGAGGTATGAAAGATGTTACTACAGACTCTGTGTCTTGTGCGATTGAATTTGAATGTGATAGTTCTGAAACCTCACTGGTAGGATGTTAAGAGGATTCTTTGCGCCATGGTATTTAATGAAGTTGTAATTGAAGATGCACATATGAGAAAGTTTGGTTTTGATACTTCCTCATTTATTTTTTTTCAAAAATTTATTTAAATTCTAGTTAGTTAACATACCACATTTCCTTGTGTAACTTGCACTGGTTAGTAACTGTGACCTGAATGCCTCTTACTCTGGGCCAGGACTAGGGGGAGGTCAGTGAGACACTCACCTCAGGCATAAAACTTAAGGAAATACCAAAGTTTTCAGTAATTAAAAGAAACAGTCTAATGCAGTATTTTTTAAAATTAATGCAAAAAAAATCCTTGACATATACAGTAATAACAATATGTTAAATAAAGATAGGGCCCAATACGGACAGGAATAATGTGGGGTAAGGTCAAGCTGTCCAAGTGCAAAACAACTCTATAATCATAATGCTTTGTTCACCTCACTGCATCCCAGCCCTGCTCTCATGCCCCCAGTTAGGGGCCTTCCTCCTTCCTCACAAGAATAGTATCAAGACTGGTTTGGTAAGTTCTCCAGAGGACTTCCAACATCCTTAGAAGCACGAGGTAGATGAAAGGTACATCTTCCAACATAGAACAAAGTCTCTCCTGTATGTTATTAACCTCTCATAGTCAAGATCCATGGGGTCTGTTGGAGTCTGTGCCCCTTGAAAATTTCCGCAAAGAGAGGGAGGGCTATATCCAGTTCTTAAAGCATGCTTCTTGGTCTCATTTCTGCCATGATTGTGCTGAGAAGCTCCTACTGAACAGATTTGCCCAGCCTCTCTGCTCCCCACTTGGCCTGCAATCCGAGAAGAGAAGCTTCAGATTGTCTACAGTGCCCCACACTCTGGCACCACCATCTGCTTTCTTCCTAATTTGAGACACAGAGGTTAGGAAAGTGAATATTCCAGGACAGTGTTTTTCAAACTGGGTCCAATCCAACAGTCAGTTGCAAAGTCAACTTATTGGATTGTGACTAGTGTTTTGTGTGGGTTTTTTTTTTTTTAAGATTTTATTTACTCGTTCGTAAGAAACACAGAGAGAGGCAGAGACATAAGCAGAGGGAGAAGCAGGCTCCTCACAGGGAGCCTGAGGCAGGACACAATCCCAGGGTCCCGGGATCATGCCCTGAGCCGAAGGCAGAGGCTCAACCACTGAGGCACCCTGGTGTCCCAGTGACAAGCATTTTTTTAAATAAAGTAGAATAGATTAGAATAGGAAATATCAAAAGGTAAGTATTATTTTGTGAAACTTTGGCTTCAGTTGTGTGTGAGTGTGTGTTTGTGTAAAAAGCCTTGACATGACTTTTTCCATCAACTTTATTTTGGGCGGCCTCAGCCCAAAGGCTGCTAACTTAAGGAAATAATGTGCCCTTTGAAACTTTACGAATGCCTCACATGGGAAAAGAAAGTGCAGATGAACTATGATTGCATTGCCCCCTTTCTGTAGGATAGCCTTTACTATTTTGGAGAACGGCGAACAGATAAAAGCACCAGCACTAAATTTCAGGGAGTTGAAACTCCTTCTCAGGTAAGTTGTCTTTCCTAAAAGGGGGTTCTTTGGGGAGTTCGGTTAAAATTGGCACCTATTTGGTTGCATTTTGGACTCCTCCTCTGCTGCTTGACTCTGGTGCCTGTGACAGGCCATGATCCTTCCCAGGGCCTGAGGGCCACACCTGTGGCCCTGCCCATGTGCTGCAAGCACCGAGTTCCCCCAAGACATCCTGCTGTCCGGTTTACATCTGTCATTGCTACAGAGTTCAAAAGTTGATTCCCTTTCCAAAGTAGAAAGGTCTAATTTCTAAGATTCTAGACTCTTGAAGATTATGGAAAGTCACTAGCATTTGATTTCCCTCTGAGAGGGATCGAGTCTTTCACAAACCCCTACTAGGGCAATTCACCTCTTGCAGAAAGAACATCACATGCATGTGTGACAGAGACAGAGGAGGGGACTGCTGCATTTTGAAAGAAAAAGAAAGGGGGAAATTAACATCTTTCAAAAACCTATTATAGTCCAGACATTATTGCACTTTGACATATATTATCTCATTTAATACTCAGAAAACCCATGTGAAACATATACAGTTACTGTATTTTTTCCTTTTAAAAATGTTTTGTGATGAATAATATCAAACATAAAAAGTTGAGACAGTCCTATAACAAATTCCCCTATAGTCTTCATGCCACTGCAATCAGAATTTTATCATGTCTCATTCATTCCCTCCCCACTGTCCTCACACTTCTCGTCCCCACTGTCCTCGTCCCTTCTCCACTTCTTCTTGAAACCCGAGCTACTATGGAGAAAATCCTGTCAGATCATTGTATCCACAGTATTTCACTGTAACATCTCACATAGATTCTTGGGGAGGAAAACAACTTAAAACCATTGACCATATCTAAAAATATTACATCTCAAGGGGCACCTTGGTCACTCAGTGAATTAAGCATCCAACTCTTGATTTCAGCTCAGGTCGTGATATTAGGGTGGTGAGATTGAGCCCCATGATGAACTCTACACTGCACAAGGTGTCTGCTTGAGATTTTCTCTCTACCCCCCCCCCCACCCCTCCCTCTAAAACAAATAAAGAAATCTTTAAAAAAAATATTATGCCTTAATAATACCTTAATAATATCCAATTTCCATAATTAAATGTTTCTAAAATTTACTTTGTTTCAATCAGGATCTAAACAAGGGCCACACATTTTATTTGGTTGCTAGATCTCTTCAATCTCTTTTAGATCTTCCTTATTTATTGCAGTAACCAGGATATTTATCCTTGAGAGTTTACAAAATTCTAGACTTTGTTGCAAAAACCATGCTACGAGTATTATATTCATTATCTCATTTAATATTCTGAAAAACTTGGGTGGGGGGTTGGGGTGACTGTCACAGAGGGGGCATTTGACAGGATAAGCACTGGGTGTTATGCTATGTGTTGGCAAATCGAACGCCAATAAAAAATATATACAAAAATATATATATTCTCAAAAACTCTAAGGAGGCACCATTATGGTTCCCATTTTATAGATTGAGAAATTGAGGTTCAGGGAAAATCAACTTTTTGAACCAAGAACTCAAATCCAGCTGTGTCAGACTCTATAGCCCATTATTTCCCATCCTGTGCCTTTTCTGTATTGCTCCTCAAGCTGAAGTAAGACCTAGTTAGGAACACTTAAGTAGACCTACGTGGATATGGCTGTGAATGAAAGTTTGAGTTAGGCGCTGGGAGCTGGATAGATACCCTTGGCCTTCATTAGCAGCAATATTATAACTGCTGACTCTAGACATTGAGTTTGAGGCAAGAGAATGCAGCCTTATCCACTGATACTTTTCTGCCACCCTCAAACAAAACAGGAAGAAAAAAACCATAAACCATAAACTAAAAATAATAGATGAACTTACTAAAGCCTAGCTATAGTAATGGACATCATGCCATTTCCATGCTCAAGATCCATACCAGTTTCTGCCAGTGGCAACAAATCTAAACGTTTCACCTGGCACTCAGTATCTTTGAGAATGTGATTTTTCCACTCATTTCTTGCACTATGTGCCTCACATTGTCCCATACTCCACATTTGGACTGTTTGTGTTTTCCCACCCTGTCCACATGTTGTAATCACGTGCCCTTGCTTGTGGGGGTCCCTTTCCTGGAGCCACTTTCCCTTTGAGCATAAGGAGTTTCTTACTTTTTCAGTTATTATACCCCTTTGTGTTTTTCGGGGGCACTAATTTACTTCGCATTATTCTCTAGCCGTTTGAAGTGGTGACTTTATCCCTTTTGCAGGCAAGGCCCATGTCTTATCCATCTTTGCACCATTTGCCTCCCAGAATGTCTCACAGTATCCCCTTTGTTTGTAGATAATGCTTACTAAACACATGTTCATCATATTAACTCCTGCTCCAAACCCTTGTTGTTTTAGGCTGTAGGAGAAGCAGCTTGAGAGCTCTGGTGTGTTACGAGCCTTTTGTGGAAAGTAGAGAATCTGGTGGCAGGGGCCAAGGACATGTTAGATATAACTCCTTCAAGGACTCTCTCCCTGTACATCTTCCCTTCCCCACTACTTCGACACCATGTAGTTTCTCTAACTTCAGTCTAGAACTGGCACACCACAGGCCATGATGGACTCTCTTCTGATTCACTGGGGTAACAGTACAAGGACCTGGCAGCAGTGTGAGCGCTGGGTTGGCAAAGCCCCCAGACAGAGTTCCCTCCATGGGAAATGGTGGTAAATCTGATACCGTCATATTTTGACTGTGTTTTGTGGCCCACTCTGTGGACTCCATTTCATCCATTCCCCAAGTTAAGAACTTGCATGAGCCTTTCTTTTGACTGGCCCTTTCCAACGGAAAATATGGCAGTTAATTTTATTAACACATCCCATTGGGTGGGAAAACATCTGTGAACTTTGAAGTCCAGTTGATTCAGTACTAGAACTCTTCCATTTCTTTTCTTTTTTTTTTTTTTTTAAGGTTTCATTTATTTATCTGAGAGCGAAAGTGTGCCAGGTGTGGAGGGAAGGGGGAGGTACAGAGGGAAAAGGAGAGTCTTTTTTTTTTTTTTTTTAATACAGTTTATTTTCTTAAACAAGTGAAACACATCCCAAGACTTATTAGCTTTCTGGCCTTGGGCAAATTGCTTTATTTCTCTGAGACATTGTCTTTCATCTTTATTTTTTAATTTTTATTTATTTTTAAATTTTTATTTAAATTCAATTAATTAACATATATTATTGGTTTCAGAGGTAGAGTCCAGTGATTCATCAGTCTTATATAACACCCAGTACTCATTATATTACATGCCCTCCTTGATATCCATCACTCAGTTACCCCATCCCCTGGCCCCTCACCCCTCCAACGACCCTGTTTGTTTCCTATGATTTAGAGTCTCTTATGGTTTGTCTCCCTCTTGGATTTCGTCTTGTTTTATTTTTTAAGGGGAGAGGGTCTTAAGTAGACTCCCCGTGCTGAGTGCCAACACAGGGACTTGATTTCACAACCCTGAGATCACACCCCTAAGATCATGACCCGAGCCAAAACCAAGAGTCAGATGCTTAACCAACTGCATCACCCAGGTGCCCCCAGAATTCATCCACTTCTTGAGAGTCAAGGAGGGGGTGCCTGGTTGGCTCCGTTGGTAGAACATGTGACTCTTGATCTCAGGATTGCCAAGTTCCAGCCCCATGTGGGTGTAGAGATTATCTTTAAAAAAATTTTTTTAATCTTTAAAAAAAAGCAGAAAGAGCCAAGGAGAGCCCTTGTGAGCAGCTTGCCACAGGAGAAAGACTAGGCTAAGAGGATCCAGGGCTTCCTCACAAAAAATAGAATTGGGGACATGAAAAGTGAATACACTCAAACTGGCCATGGAGATTAGGGCATATGTATCTACTAGTGGCATGTGGAGGTCTTCTTAAATTCTTTCATGACTAAGAGGCTACTTAGTCAAGATTGTGCCAAACCATAAATCTTCTTTCAACTCAGTTACAGCCAAGCCTCCACCCCCAGATGGACCTTTTCCACAGTTGCATTAACTGCATCTTGATGTAATGTTGTAGCTCTTTCACTGGTTCTGATTAGGTGCCCACTCAATCATAAGTAGCCTATAAGCAACACCTGGCTCCTTTTGTGTTCCCTCCTTGCAGCGCTGTGTTCAGTATTTTTCTTCTAAGGGATATTTTCAGTCATGAGGCAGCAAATATAAACATGCCTAGTTATATAATGGCACTCAGTAAATGTGTCTTTAATTAGTGATTCTCCTTAAGTTCTATATAAAAAAAATATAAGGAATGCTGAATGTAGGCTTTTTATCTCCACTTAAATTGAAGCTTCTGTTGTTTTGCAGAATAGGTATGTTGGATATTTTGCAGATGTGAAAAATATCTACAATATGACTCTCCCTCCAAGAAAAACACTCAAGATAAAAAAATTCATTATTTATTCAATTCATGGTAAGTGCTTTATATATAATTGGAGAATTTGGCAAAGGACAATGTTCTGATTTTTCAGGGGTAAGAAGGTTGCTCCTCAGCCTCTATACCGACAGTCTCAACCCATGGCTGTCCTTTTATGCATCCTCACATATGAACACCCCTCCCCGGAAGAGTCCAGCAGCCCTTAGGTATCCTCTCTTTTCCTTTCCCATCACCAATTTGTGGGGCTCCATCCTCTTCCCTTTTCTCTTGTTCTCATTGCTGCTTTGGCCTCAGCCCAGGATGGACTTTTCAGAATTGGACCTCCAGTGGAGAGGAGAGAAAGGGCTCATGAGCCCTGGATACCACCCTTTCCACATGCCTGCCTCTAGTGCAGGGTTCATCTTGGCAGAGGCACCCCTGTATCATTTTCTTACATGTTCCCTTCAGAGACCCTTTTTTTTCTCTCATCACCTGGCCTCTCCCTCTCCCCTCCTCCACGCATGGCCCTTTCACCCCCAGCAAATCAAGGTGTCTTAATATGTCTTAAATGCCCAAAGATGCCTTAAATACCCAAACAGCAAGTGAATTTTGTTGCCACAAATTCTTTTTTCACGAATAACTACCAAGTGCCTGCTCTGGGCCCCCCATGCAAGCGTTTCTCTGCCCTTAAGAAGGAGAGGAATGCGTACACATAGATAAAGATCCGACCACAGTATTCAGGCACACACAGATTGGGCCCTGCTCAGCTGGGGATCAAGGAAAGCTTCCTAGGGAACAGCACCCAGGTCTTCCCTATCTGAATCTACACGAACACAGAAAGTGTTGGGAGTCACCATTTGCTTCGACGTGGATGGAACTGGAGGGTATTATGCTGAGTGAAATAAGTCAATCGGAGAAGGACAAACATTATATGGTCTCATTCATTTGGGGAATATAAATACTAGTGAAAGGGAATATAAGGGAAGGGAGAAGAAATGTGTGGGAAATATCAGAAAGGGAGACAGAACATGGAAGACTCCTAACTCTGGGAAACGAACTAGGGGTGCTGGAAGGGGAGGTGGGCGGGGGGTGGGGGTGACTGGGTGGCGGGCACTGAGGTGGGCATTTGACGGGATGAGCACTGGGTGTTATTCTGTATGTTGGCAAATTGAACACCAATAAAAAACAAATTTATTATTTTAAAAAAAAGTGTACCACACATGCAAAAAAAAAAGAAAGGGTTGGGAGAAACCTGGACTCTTGGCGGGGAGGTGGGGGTTCAGCTATTGGTTATTACCAGGAGTAAAAATCCTTTTAAACCTTAAAAAAGCTGACTGATTGCCTGCTTCAAGAATGTCAGGAGAGGTAATGGGATCCACCATCATCCAAGGAGGCAGGAAAATTAGTCAAATCACCCATCTCTGGGACTTAATAAAGGATGGGGAAGGGGAGCAGTGGAAGAAGGAGGGAGCCATCCTCAGGTCTCTAATTCTACATCACCCACCTCACTTTCTGCAAAGCTCACAGGGGAGTTGCAGAGCAGGGCCACCTAGTGGGGATGAGATAAGACCTCTCTCACTGCCAGAGGCGCAGCAGGGAGTGAGTGATGCTCTGACTCCCCAAAGTCAGATTGTGGACCATGAGGAGGTGCCAGGTCTCTCATGGGTGGTAGGGTGCCAGGGCATTGGTATCCATTCAGACAGCCTAGTATTTTTATTTTTCTGGAGAGTTGCACAAAATAAGATCTAGATTTTTTTTTTAACATTTCATCCAATTAGTCAGAAATAAAAGAATCCTTTAAAATATATATAAAAACTGCATAGTCAAAAAAGTACAGTTAGTTCAAGTATAAAATGCTTTTTCTCAAATTATTTCTATATCCCTTCTCTTTTTTTTAATGATAAATTTATTTTTTATTGGTGTTCAATTTGCCAACATACAGAATAACACCCAGTGCTCATCCTGTCAAGTGCCCACCTCACTGCCCGCCTTCTCAACACCACACACATAGAGGTGGTGGTGAGGAATTTTAATGAATTACCACAAACACATTGCACAGGTTGCTGGCTTGTGAAAACAAGTGTCAATCCAGTAGCATTGTTTCTGTGGGAAATATTGGTCTAGGTCTCCAAACAAGCATTGTGCAGGCAGACCCTCGAAACACAGTATGTTCTGGCAGAAGGCTGCTTGTGTGTATAAATGAGCAACTGTCTGTGAAAAGGCTTTGCAGACTGCAAAGTCCTCTGCAGAGTCCATTATGACTGTTTCATGGGCTGTGTGTGAATTAGGAGGGACAGGGTTGCCATGGGTCCTAATGGGTGACCTCAATCAGAATTCCAGCTGCTGTCAGACCCCACCAGAGCAGAGCCAGGCTTGTCCAACAGGTGTCAGAAGGTAGGGGATAGCAGTATTTTGCTTTGTTCCCTTTCCATGTTCAATGGGATCTTACAAAAAGGGTAGACCACTTTATTCTCTAATGAGAAGCAACACAGTCAGCCATTGGAGCATTTTCTCCCACTGAGAAATATAAACCCAGCCATAAAACCAACTTGGTGGCATGATAGTATTGTATCTGAGTGTATACTCTGCTTCAATTTCCTCTTTGTTAACAATTAGACCAACAGTATCTATACAAACCTCTGTGAGTATTAAACTGTTCCAGATAGGCAAATAGGCACTTAGTCCAATGGAGTTTTAATATATTTTCTAACATGGATAATGAGAATGGGAATTGTTTCCCAAATTCTAAGCTTAACAAGGTTTTTAATATGTTCTAGAATTTTGTGTGTTTCTCAGTCTGATATTATATCCTAAGACTGTGATTTTTCTGTTAACATTTTAAATTTTATAGAAACTCTGTAGAAACATTGTTTGTTTAAACTGTAAGTTGCAGATGTGGCGAATAGAGGAGCTAACCCAATGTACAAATACTGCAGGGGAAAACTGGTAGAGGGTTTCATGGGTTTGGTTTGCTAGTCTTGGGCTAACATAAAATAGATGATAAAAGTCTACTTTGAGATTCTTCATGAAGACTTCCAGGCAAAGTTATAATCTTAGCAATTGTTCAATACAGTGTGAGTCCAGGCTTGAGAACCAACTTCAGTAGGGCTACATGGTAAGTTAACATTCTTTCTGTACCCACATAAATAATCAGGCCAAAGCTAAAGGCCAGCCACCTTCTTTTTCTTCTTTTCTTTTTAAATTTTACTTACTATCCTCTTATCCCCTTATTATTCTCTTATAAGCCTGTCCTTCAAGTTGTACCCTCTAGGCTAAGAAGTGCTGTTAGCCCTTGGGGGTGGAGACTCTTGATGCCCCATCAGGATCCCCTTAGATCCCTTCTACCAGCCAGCTCTGTGCTCCCATCCCCCTAGCCTCCACCCCCTTTGCTCTAATCTTTGGAGAATTACCACTGAAGCCAACTCAACTTTGGTTCCAACTTCTTCCTTTCAACCCTGAACTTCTAGTCATCAGCCAGACACTCCACACCTCAGAACAACCCATTGGATCCTGAACTCATTCATGGCTCACCTACTTCTCAGCCTCATTTCTGTTTTGTGGGTTTTTTTAACCGACTTTGCCGAACCCTGAAGATCCAAGCTAAGTAACCTCAGGACCTGTGAGGCAGTAAAAAAAAGCCTGAGCCCCCAAGTTAGAGGCCTGACCTGAGGCAACTCACTCAAGCTGTCTGAGCTTCACTTAGCTTCCTCAGATTTAAAATGGGGGACAATTATACTATGTACCTCCCCAGAATCCTCCCAACACGACTCTTGCTTGCCTTTCCACATCAGCCATCGTCACTTTCCTTTGAGTGGCCTTTGCTCCAGACATGCCAGCCTCCCTGCCCTTCCCAAATCACAGCAATTATGTTCGTTCATGCCTCCATGCATCTGCGCGCACTGGTGTTTTCTGCCTAAAATGGTTTTGCTTTCCATGCCCACCTGGCGAGCTCCTACCATTCTTTACATCCCGGTTCAAGAGTTCTGTTCCTTAAGCTTTTCTTGGGTTTTCCAGGCAAAGTTAGGGATTCTCTTCTTTACTGTCTCACAATACTGTCCTACCTATGGTCTATTTTTAATATCCTTATGCTTTCCTTTTATATTTTCTGTGGTTTCCTCCATCTGATTTTCTAATTTACCATTTCATTTTTCTTCAAATTTATCTTGCCATTTATCTCATTATTTAATTCAGTTATATTTTTTATACTTAGATTTCCAGTTGGTATCTCTTATTGGTTTCTTGTTCTTGCTTCATGTTCCTACTATGTAGTCCCATGTCTCCTGGAGGGTCTTTGGCATGGTTATTTCACATTTTTGGATCATTTGTTTCAATAAATCTGCTTTCAGTGTTAAAAAAAAAAAGTTGGAACCAAAAATTACTAAGAGTGATACCATCCCTGTTGGGCAGCCCATAGGCAATGACCAACAGTTGTACAAAAACTCAACTCCATTGCTTCAAAGTGTGACAAACTCTGCAGTATGATTTACACTAAAGAATCCCCTCCCTCCCCGGATCAAGCTGAATACACTGAATCCCACCCTTCCTTGGCTCTTATGAATGAATTCCTCCTAGGAGCACTTCCTTTATAAATCACTAGCACCCAAAGGGTTGGCTCAGGGTCTACTTCTGAGAGAACTCAACCTAAGACCACCTATTATACTGAGATATTTCTAACATTGTATTTACTTAGCCTATATCAGGGGATATACTCTATATTGCAAACTGCATGAGGATAGAGACCATTATACATTCGTCTTTGAATCCCCCAGATCATAACACATTGGAACTCAGTAAATCTCTGTTGACTTAACTTGAACTAAAATGTCTCTGGCATGTCTCACTACACCATGGCCATCCCTCACCACCCACTTCTCAATTTTATCCCTTACCTCTCTGTCCCTCCATAAATCAGCTCCAGCAACAGTGGCTTTCTTCTTCATTTTCTTTGTTGTCATTCTTTTATAGTAACAATTCTTGGACTTCTTTGTATTGTCTCCCCATATTTTTATAAACTTTCTTTATTGAGGTATACTTGACACAAAATGTTACATTAATTTCAGATACATAACCTTGTGATTCAACAAGTCTACATGTTATGTTATGCTCACCACAAGTATAGCTACCATCTATCACCATACAACACTATTACAGTACCACTCACTACATTTCCTATGCTGTACCTTTTACCCCCATGACTTATTCATTCCATGACTGAAAGCCTGTATCTCCCACTCTCCTTCACCTATTTTGTACATCTTCCCATCTGCCTCCCCTCTGGTAACCACCAGTTTGTTTTCTGTATTTACAGGTTTGATTCTACTTTTTTGTTTGATCATTTTTTTATTTTTTATATTCCACATAAAAGTAAACCCATATGATATTTGTCCATTTTTGTCTGACTTATTTCACTTAAAATAATATCCTGGAGGTCCATCCATGTTGTCACAAATAGCAAAATATCATTCTTTTTATGGGTGAGTTATATATCTATATCTATATCTATATCTGTATCTATATCTAATCATCTCTTTATTCATCTATCAATGGACACTTAAGTAGCTTCCATGTCTTGGCTATTGCAGTAAAGAGAGAGGTGTAGATATCTTTTCAAATTACTGTTTTTGAACATGGAAGACTCCTGACTCTCGGAAACGAACTAGGGGTGGTGGAAGGGGAGGAGGGTGGGGGTGGGGGTGACTGGGTAGCGGGCACTGAGGTGGGCACTTGACAGGATGAGCACTGGCTGTTATTCTGTATGTTGGCAAATTGAACATCAATAAAGAATAAGTTTATTATTTAAAAAAAATACTGTTTTTGTCTTCTCTGGGTAAATACCCAGTAGTGCAATTGCTGGATCATATGGTATTTCTATTTTTTATCTCTTTTTTTTCCCCTATTTTTCATCTCTTAAGGAACCTCAATACTGTTTTCCACCATGGCTGCACCAATTTACATTCCAACCAAAAGTGTGCAAGTGTTCCTCATTCTCCACATCCTTGTCAACACTTATTATTTCTTGTCTTTTTTATTTTACCCATTCTGACAGTGTCAAGTGATATATTATTATGGGTTTTTTATTTACATTTCTTTCATGATTAGTGATGTTCAGAATCTTTTCATGGGTCAGCCATTTGTATGTCCTCTGTGGAAAATGTCTATTCAGATCCTCTGCTCACCTTTAAATTAGATTATTTGTATTTTGGTGTTGAGTTTTATAATTTCTTCATATGTTTTGGATATTAATTACACATCAGATATATCATTTAAAGTATCTTCTCCCATTCAGGAAGTTGCCTTTTCAACTTGGTGGTGGTTTCCTTCACTGTGCAAATTTATTTTGTAGTCCCAATGGCTTATTGTTCCTTTTGTTTCCCATACTGGAGGAGACATACTAGAAAACAGTTGCTAAAGCCAATGTTAAAGACCTGAAAGGAAAAAAACTGCAATCAAGAACACTCCACCCAACAAGGCTGTCATTGAGAAGGAGAGAGAAAGAGTTTCCCAGACAAGGGTGCCTGGGTGGTTCCATTGGTTGAGTGTCTGAATCTTGATTTTGGCTCAGGTCATGATCCCAGGGTCCTGAGATCAAGCCCTGCATCAGGCTCCATACTCAGTGAAGAGCCTGCCTCTTTGTCTGCCCCTCCCTCTGCTCTCATGCTCATGCTTTCTCTCCCTCTCATAGATAAATAAAATATTTTTTTAAATGGACACTACCAAAAAAGAAAACTCCAGGTCAATATCTCTGATGAACATAAATGTAAAAATCCTCAAAAAATATTAGCAAACTGAATCCAACAATATATTAAAAAATTCACCATGATCCAGGGGAGTTTATGCCAGAGATGCAAGGATGTTTCAGTATTTTCAAATCAACAACATGATACATCAAGAGAAAGGATAAAAATCATATGAGCATTTCAATAGATGCAGAAAAAAGCATTTGACAAAGTACAACATCCAATCACAATAAAAATTCTCAAAAAGAAGGTTAGAGGGAACATACCTCAACCTAATAAAGGCCATATATATTTAAAAAACTGACAGCTAACATCATCCTCAATGGTGAAAAAGAGAACTTTTGCTCTAAGATCAGGAACTAGACAAGGATGTCTACTCTCACTACTTTTACTCAACATAGTATGAGAAGTCTTGGCCACAACAATCATACAAGAAAAAGAAATAGGGATCCCTGGGTGGCGCAGCGGTTTGGCGCCTGCCTTTGGCCCGGGGCGCGATCCTGGAGACCCGGAATCGAATCCCACGTCAGGCTCCCGGTGCATGGAGCCTGTGTCTCTGCCTCTCTCTCTCTCTCTCTCTCTCTCTCTCTCTCTCTGTGTGACTGTCATAAATAAATAAAAATATTTAAAAAAGAAAAAGAAAAAGAAATAAAGGGCAGTTAAATTAGTAAGGAAGCTGTAAAACTGTCAGTATTGGTATATGCCATAATATGATATATAGAAAATGCTTCACCAGGGTACCTGAATGGCTCTGTCACTTAATTGTCTGACTCTTGGTTTCAGTTCAGGTCATGATCTTAGGGTTGGGGGATCAAGCACAACATTAGTGCTTGATCACTTAATGTGAATCTGCTTAGAATTCTCTCCCTTTCCCTCTGTCTCACTTTCTGCCTCTCCCTCTGCTCACACATGCATGCACTCTCTCTCTAAAATAAATAAAATCTTAAAAAAAAGAAAATCCTCACCAAAAAACATCCAGAACTGATAATTTAGTAAAGTCACAGGATACCAAATTAATATACATAGACCTGTTGTCTTTCTCTACACTAATAATGAAGTAGCAGAAAGAGAAGTTAAAAAAAAAACAGTCCCATTGTTAAAATTTTAAATTGTTAAAATGTCCATGCTACCCAAAATGGTCCACAGATTTAATGCAACTCTATCAAAAAACCAATAATATTTTTCAAAGAAATAGAATAATCCTAAAATGTGTATGGAACCACAGAAGACCCCAAATAGACAAAGAAATTTTGACAAAGAAAAACAAAGCTGGAAATATCACAATCCCAAATTTCAAGATATACTAGAAAGTTGTAGTAACCACAAAAATAGACACACCAATGGACTGTCAGAAAAAATAGATACATCAGTGGAACAGAATAATGAGCCCAAAATAAACCTATGCTTTTATGGCTAATTATAACAAAGGAGGCAAGAATATACAATGGGAAAAAGCATCTCTCTAACAAATGGTGTTGGGAAAACTGGACTGCTACATGCAAAAGAGTGAAACTGAGCCACTTTCTTACACCATACAAATTCAGAGTGGATTAAAGACCTAAATGTGAGACCTAAAACCATAAACTGATAGAAGAGACCATAGAGCATAATTTCTTTAACATGGCTATAGCAATGTTTTTCTACATATGTCTCCTAAGGTGCGGGAAACAAAATCAAAATTAAACTATTGAGACTGAACCAAAATAAAAAGCTTTTGCACAATGAAGAAAACCATCAACCAAATAAAAAGACAACCTATTGAATGGAGAGGATATTTGTAAATGATATATTTGATAAAGAGTTAATATCCAAAATATATAAAGAACATATACAACTCAACACCAAAAAACAATCAGATTAAAAATTGGACAGAAGACTTGAATAGACATTTTTTCAATAAAAGACATACACGTGGCCAACAGACACATGAAAAGATTCTCAACATCGCTAATCATCAAGGACATATGAATCAAAACCACAATGACTTCACACTTGTCAGAATGGCTAGAATCAAGAACACAAGAAACAAGTGTGATGAGGAATTCGAGAAAAAGGAACCCTTGTACATTGTTGGTGGAAATGCAAATTGCTGCAGGCACTGTGGAAAATAGTATAGGGTTTCCTCACAAAAATTAAAAATAGAATTACAATATGATTCAGTAATTCCACTACTGGTTATTTGCCCAAAGAATATGAAAACACTAATTTGAAAAGATATATACACCCCTATGTTTATTGCAACATTATTTACAATAGCCAATATATGGAAGCAACTCGAGTGTCCATTAATAGGTAAATGGATAAAGAAGAGGTAGTATATATGTGTATGTATATTTATGTATAATGGAATGTTATTCAGCCATGAAAAAGAATGAAATCTTGCCATTTGAACATCCATGAATGGCCCTACAGGGTATATTTTTAATTGCAATAAGTCAATCAGAGAAAGACAAATACCATATGATTTCATACATATATGCAATTTAAGAAACAGAACAAACAAACAAAAGGACAGAAAACTAGACTCCTAAATACGGAGAACTGGTGGTTGCCAGAGGGGAAGTGGAGCGGGGAATTGGTGAAATAGAAAAAGAAAATTAATAGTACATTCACCTTGATGAGCACTGAGTAGTGTATAGACTTTTTTGAATCATTATATTGTACACCTGAAACTAATAGAGTACTTATGTTAATTATACTTGAATAAATAAATAAAGTGCCCAGAGTTGAACTCTGATGGCCATAAAGACCTATTAAGTCCCACTAGTTTTTAAAGCCAAATGTTATGAGGTCTTGTCTTCTCAGTGCAGCTCCCTTGTGCCTGCTGTGGCGTCTGAGCCTCTTGCTTCTTCATGCTTGGGGGTTTGGTTGTGATTAGTCTTACTGGGGGTTTGGTTCTCAACTGTGCCTCCACCTTACCTACCCTTTTCAATGTGGCCTCTCTACTGTACAAAGTCTGTTCTGCCAGTCTTTAGGTCCTTTTCAGAATTCGTTGCCCTGATGTGGCTGTTATCTTGGTGTGGCTGTGGGACAAAGTGAGCTCAGGATCCTCCTACTCTGCCATCTTCCCAGCAACAAAAAACAACCAGCATAGAATCTTTATCCTCCTTTTGCTCATGTAGTATATACCATGTTGAATGATTTGAAAATACTGAACCATCCTTGCATCCCTCTAATAAGTCCTACTGATCATGGTAAATGATCCTTTTAATGTATTGTAAGAGTGTAGTTTGCTAATATTTTGTTGAGGGTTTTTATATCATTGGGAATGTTGGCCTGTAGTTCTAATTCTTTTTTAAATTTTTTCTATTTATTCATGAGAGACACACAGAGAGAGGCAGAGACACAGGCAGAGAGAGAAGCAGGCTCCACAGGGAGCCCGACACGGGACTAGATCCTGGGACTCCAGGATCACACCCCGGGCTAAAGGCAGGAGCCCAACTGCTAAGCCACCCAGGCATCCCTCTAATTTTTTTATAGTGACTTTAGTCTGGTTTTGGAATGGGTAATGCTGGCCTTATAGAATATATTTGGAAGTTTTTCATTCCCCTTCTGTTTCTAGGGATAGTTGGAGGAGAATAGGTACTAACTTTTCTTTAAATGTTTAGTAGAATTCATCTGTGATTCCATTTGGTCCAGGGCTTTAGTTTGTTGGGTGTTGTTTGATTACCAATTTAGTTTCATTACTAGTAATTTATCTGTTCAGATTTCCTGTTTCTTCCTGACCCAATGTTAGAAACATCAGCTTTCTTTTGGAATAAGAATAATCTTCCTTTCAGATTGTTATGATTATGATCAAAACAGAAGGGAGATGAGCCTATCAGAAAAAAGGGTGAGGGACCTTGAAATGAGCAATATTTTGTCTAGCGCACCATTCTGGGATTATCCCTTCTTCTCATGGTCTGCAAGTTCTTTATTACTCTGTAATTTGTAGAAAACTAATAATACTGTAAATAATATCTGAACATAAAAATACAAATTAGTTTTGTCTAGTGGAAAGCAATTGATTATTGAGCCACTTTGTATCTCTTTGTAAACTCATGTCATCAGCCCTTATCCCCCTATAGACATGCAGTACTTTTTTTAAATTGAAGTATAACTAACATACATTAGCTTATATTAGCTTCAGGTATATGATATTATGATTCAACAATTTTATACATTACTCAGTATTCATCAAGATAAGCATATTCTTTAATCCCTTTTATTTCACCAATCGCCCCACCCACCTCCCTTCTGGCAGACTCCAGTTTGTTCTCTGTATTTAAGAATCCTGATTTTTTTATCTTTTTTTAATTTTCTTAAATTCCATATATGAGTGGAAACATGATATTTGTCTCTCTTATTTCACTTAGCTTTATATCCTCTAGGTCCATCCATATTGTTGCAAATGGCAAGATTTAATTCTCTTTTACAGCTGAGCAATATTCCATTGTGTATGTATACTATTCACCTATCAATAGACACTTGGATTGCCTCCATATATTGGCTACTATAAATAATGCTGCAATAAATATAGGGGTGTATATATCTTTTCAAAGTAGTGTTTTCATATTCTTTGGGTAAATACCTAGTAGTAAAATTACTGGACCACATGGTAATTCTATTTCTAATTTTGTGAGGAGCCTCATAGTGTTTTCCCTGGTGACTTGTATACTTTACTTTGAACCAGCTGTAACATTTTACTGATTTTTATGAATGAGTTAAATAAAATTTATGACATGTATTTTAAAAATGCAAGGTACAGGACAGTGCTATGGTATGCAACAATTTCTGTAAAACAGAAGTGCAGAATACTATATATTCATATTTGTGTGTACATATATAAAAAAATACCAGAGAATGTATATATTCATATTTGACTCGATGTGCATAAAAACAATCATATTTATGCATTTGGAACTGGAGAAATAAACAGGTGGGGATGGTTGAGGAGATTCTTCATTTTATAAATATATTTTAAAAGTTTTAAATGTGAGCACTAAGCTTATAAATCACTGCCCTTTCCTGTCATGTGATAAGTATTTGAATTAATTTAGAGGTACATTTCACTGATTCCTGGTAGACATCAGGGGAAAGGAGTTCTGCAACTGGAATGAGATGGAAGAAGTAGGCTAAGAAATGATGATGCTTTTTTTATATAATAAATTTATTTTTTATTGGTGTTCAATTTGCCAACATACAGAATAACACCCAGTGCTCATCCCGTCAAGTGCCCCCCTCAGTGCCCGTCACCCAGTCACCCCCACACCCCGCCCTCCTCCCCTTCCAGCACCCCTAGTTCGTTTCCCAGAGTTAGCAGTCTTTATGTTCTGTCTCCCTTTCTGATATTTCCCACACATTTCTTCTCCCTTCCCTTATATTCCCTTTCACTATTATTTATATTCCCCAAACGAATGAGAACATACAATGTTTGTCCTTCGCTAATTGACGTACTTCACTCAGCATAATACCCTCCAGTTCCATCCACGTTGAAGCAAATGGTGGGTATTTGTCGTTTCTAATGGCTGAGGAATATTCCGTTGTATACATAAACCACATCTTCTTTATCCATTCATCTTTCGATGGACACTGAGGCTCCTTCCACAGTTTGGCTATTGTGGACATTGCTGCTAGAAACATCGGGGTGTAGGTGTCCCGGCGTTTCACTGCATCTGTATCTTTGGGGTAAATCCCCAGCAGTGCAATTGCTGGGTCGTAGGGCGGGTCTATTTTTAACTCTTTGAGGAACCTCCACACAGTTTTCCAGAGTGGCTGCACCAGTTCACATTCCCACCAACAGTGCAGGAGGGTTCCCTTTTCTCCGCATCCTCTCCAACATTTGTGGTTTCCTGCCTTGTTAATTTTCCCCATTCTCACTGGTGTGAGGTGGGATCTCATTGTGGTTTTGATTTGTATTTCCCTGATGGCAAGTGATGCAGAGCATTTTCTCATATGCATCTTGGCCATGTCTATGTCTTCCTCTGTGAGATTTCTGTTCATGTCTTTTGCCCATTTCATGATTGGATTGTTTGTTTCTTTGCTGTTGAGTTTAATAAGTTCTTTATACATCTTGGAAACTAGCCCTTTATCTGATATGTCATTTGCAAATATCTTCTCCCATTCTGGAGGTTGTCTTTTAGTTTTGTTGACTGTATCCTTTGCTGTGCAAAAGCTTCTTATCTGGATGAAGTCCCAATAATTCATTTTTGCTTTTGTTTCTCTTGCCTTCATGGATGTATCTTGCAAGAAGTTACTGTGGCCGAGTTCAAAAAGGGTGTTGCCTGTGTTCTCCTCTAGGATTGTGATGGAATCTTGCCTCACATTTAGATCTTTCATCCATTTTGAGTTTATCTTTGTGTCTGGTGCAAGAGAGTGGTCTAGTTTCATTCTTCTGCATGTGGATGTCCAATTTTCCCAGCACCGTTTATTGAAGAGACTGTCTTTCTTCCAGTGGATAGTCTTTCCTCCTTTATCGAATATTAGTTGACCATAAAGTTCAGGGTCCACTTCTGGATTCTCTATTCTGTCCCATTGATCTATGTGTCTGTTTTTGTGCCAGTACCACACTGTCTTGATGACCACAGCTTTGTAGTACAACCTGAAATCTGGCATTGTGATGCCCCCAGCTATGGTTTTCTTTTTTAATATTCCCCTGACTATTCAGGGTCTTTTCTGATTCCACACAAATCTTAAAATAATTCGTTCTAACTCTCTGAAGAAAGTCCATGGTATTTTGATAGGATTGCATTAAAGGTGTAAATTCCCCTGGGTAACATTGTCATTTCACAATATTAATTCTGCCAATCCATGAGCATGGAATATTTCTCCATCTCTTTGAGTCTTCCTCAATTTCTTTCAGAAGTGTTCTATAGTTTTTAGGGTACAGATCCTTTACCTCTTTGGTTAGGTTTATTCCTAGGTATCTTATGCTTTTGGGTGCAATTGTAAATGGGATTGACTCCTTAATTTCTCTTTCTTCAGCCTCATTGTTAGTGTATAGAAATGCCTTTGATTTCTGGGCATTGATTTTGTGTCCTGCAATGCTACCAAATTGCTGTATGAGTTCTAGCAATCTTGGGGTAGAGGCTTTTGGGTTTTCTATGTAGAGTATCATGTCATCAACGAAGAGGGAGAGTTTGACTTCTTCTTTGCCAATTTGAATGCCTTTAATGTCTTTTTGTTGTCTGATTGCTGAGGCTAGGACTTCCAGTACTATGTTGAATAGCAGTGGTGAGAATGGACATCCCTGTCTTGTTCCTGATCTTAGGGGAAAGGCTCCCAGTGCTTCCCCATTGAGAATGATATTTGCTCTGGGCTTTTCGTAGATGGCTTTTAAGATGTCGAGGAATGTTCCCTCTATCCCTACACTCTGAAGAGTTTTGATCAGGAATGGATGCTGTATTTTGTCAAATGCTTTCTCTGCATCTAATGAGAGGATCATATGGTTCTTGGTTTTTCTCTTGCTGATATGATGAATCACATTGATTGTTTTACGAGTGTTGAACCAGCCTTGTGTCCTGGGGATAAATCCTACTTGGTCCTGGTGAATAATTTTCTTAATGTACTTTGGATCCTATTGGCTAGTATCTTGTTGAGAATTTTTGCATCCATCTTCATCAGGGATATTGGTCTGTAATTCTCTTTTTTGGTGGGGTCTTTGTCTGGTTTGGAATTAAGGTGATGCTGGCCTCATAGAACGAATTTGGAAGTGCTCCATCTCTTTCTATCTTTCCAAACAGCTTTAGTAGAATAGGCATGATTTCTTTTTAAACGTTTGCTAGAATTCCTCTGGGAAGCCATCTGGCCCTGGACTCTTGTGTCTTGGGAGGTTTTTGATGACTGCTTCAATTTCCTCCCTGGTTATTGGCCTGTTCAGGTTTTCTATTTCTTCCTGTTCCAGTTTTGGTAGTTTGTGGCTTTCCAGGAATGCGTCCATTTCTTCTAGATTGCCTAATTTATTGGCATATAGCTGTTCATAATATTTTTTTAAAATCGTTTGTATTTCCTTGGTGTTGGTAGTGATCTCTCCTTTCTCATTCATGATTTTATTAATTTGAGTCTTCTCTCTCTTCTTTTTAATAAGGCTGGCTAATGGTTTATCTATCTTATTAATTCTTTCAAAGAACCAACTCCTGGTTCTGTTGATCTGTTCCACAGTTCTTCTGGTCTCGATTTCGTTGAGTTCTGCTCGAATTTTAATTAACTCTCTTCTTCTGCTGGGTGTAGGATCTATCTGCTGTTTTTTCTCTAGCTCCTTTATGTGTAAGGTTAGCTTTTGTATTTGAGTTCTTTCCAGTCTTTGAATGGCTGCTTGTATTGCGATGTATTTCCCCCTTAGGACTGCTTTGGCTGCATCCCAAAGATTTTGAACGGTTGTATCTTCATTCTCATTAGTTTCCATGAATCTTTTTAATTCTTCCTTAATTTCCTGGTTGACCCTTTCATCTTTTAGCAGGATGGTCCTTAACCTCCACGTGTTTGAGGTCCTTCCAAACTTCTTGTTGTGATTTAGTTCTAATTTCAAGGCATTATGATCTGAGAATATGCAGGGGGCGATCCCAATCTTTTGGTATCGGTTCAGACCTGATTTGTGACCCAGTATGTGGTCTATTCTGGAGAAAGTTCCATGTGCGCTTGAGAAGAATGTGTATTCAGTTGAGTTTGGATGTAAAGTTCTGTAGATATCTGTGAAATCCATCTGGTCCAGTGTATCATTTAAAGCTCTCATTTCTTTGGAGATGTTGTGCTTAGAAGACCTATCGAGGGTAGAAAGAGCTAGATTGAAGTCACCAAGTATAAGTGTATTATTATCTAAGTATTTCTTCACTTTGGTTATTAATTGATTTAAATATTTGGCAGCTCCCACATTCGGGGCATATATATTAAGGAATGTTAAGTCCTCTTGTTGGATAGATCCTTTAAGTATGAGATAGTGTCCCTCTTCATCTCTCACTACAGTCTTCGGGGTAAATTTTAGTTTATCTGATATAAGGATGGCTACCCGTGCTTTCTTTTGAGGACCATTTGAATGGTAAATGGTTCTCCAACCTTTTATTTTCAGGCTGCTGGTGTCCTTCTGTCTAAAATGAGTCTCTTGTAGACAGCAAATAGATGGGTCCTGCTTTTTTATCCAGTCTGAAACCCTGGGCCTTTTGATGGGGTCATTAAGCCCGTTCACGTTCAGAGTTACTATTGAGAGATATGAGTTTAGTGTCATCATGATATCTATTCAGTCCCTGTTTTTGTGGATTGTTCCACTGAACTTCTTCTTAAAGGGGAATTTTAAGAGTCCCCCTTAAAATTTCTTGCAGAGCTGGTTTGGTGGTCACATATTCTTTCAGCTCCTGCCTGTCTTGGAAGCTCTTTATCTCTCCTTCCATTTTGAATGAGAGCCTTGCTGGATAAAGTATTCTTGGTTGCATGTTCTTCTCATTTAGGACCCTGAATATATCCTGCCAGCCCTTTCTGGCCTGCCAGGTCTCTGTGGAGAGGTCTGCTGTTACCCTAATACTCCTCCCCATAAAAGTCAGGGATTTCTTGTCTCTTGCTGCTTTAAAGATCTTCTCTTTATCTTTGGAATTTGCAAACTTCACTATTAAATGTCGAGGTGTTGAACGGTTTTTATTGATTTTAGGGGGGGATCTCTCTATTTCCTGCATCTGAATGCCTGTTTCCCTTACCAGATTAGGAAAGTTTTCAGCTAGGATTTGTTCATATACATATTCTGGCCCTCTGGCCCTTTCGGCGCCCTCAGGAACCCCAATTAAACGTAGGTTTTTCTTCCTCAGGCTGTCGTTTATTTCCCTTAATCTATCCTCATGGTCTTTTAATTGTCTGTCTCTTTTTTCCTCAGTTTCCCTCTTTGCCATCAACTTGTTTTCTATGTCACTCACTCATTCTTCCACCTCGTTAACCCTCGTCGTTAGGGCTTCTAGTTTGGATTGTATCTCATTCAATTGATTTTTAATTTCTGCCTGATTGGATCTAAATTCTGCTGCCATGAAGTCTCTTGAGTCCTTTATGCTTTTTTTCTAGAGCCACCAGCAGCTGTATAATAGTGCTTCTGAATTGGCTTTCTGACATTGAATTGTAATCCAGATTTTGTAACTCTGTGGGAGAGAGGACTGTTTCTGATTCTTTCTTTTGAGGTAAGGTTTTACTTCTAGTCATTTTGCTCAGTGCAGAGTGGCCAAAATCAAGTTGTATTGGGCAAAGGAGAAAAAAAGAGGAGAGAAAGAAGGAAAGAGAAAAAGAAAAAAGAAAAAAGGAAGAAAAAAGAAAAAAAAAGAAGAAAAAGAGAAAGAAAAAGAAAGAAAGGGGAAGAAAAGGGTGGGGGAAGCAAACAGAAATGAAAAAACAAAACAAAACAAAACAAAAAAACACGGGGAGTATCTTCTGATTCTGTGTACTTTAAGTCCCTTGGCTCCCCCTGGAAATTGTCCTTCTAGCTGGTCTTCTGGGGGAGGGGCCTGCTGTGCTGATTTTCAGGTGTGAGCACTTGGGGGAGCTGCTGTGCCCCTGCCTGGTGCAGGGCTCAGTGGGGTTGTTTACCCCGTGAGGCCCCAGGAGGAACAGCCCCAGTGGCGGGGCCAGCTCTGCAGCCCTGGAGTCAGCCCCCGCAGTAGCTCCGGAGCTCTCTGTCTGCAGGGCCTGGAGGCTCCGGGCGGGGCCGCTGATCTGCTCAGCTCGGGGCAGGAGCGTCCTCGCTGTCCTGGGCCCTCCCGGCCTCTGCCTGTCCCGGGGGGAGGCCGGATCCTGGGCCCTGTCCCGCGCCCTGTGCTAGGGGCCTGCGCTGGTGAATTCGCGCCTCCGCCCCGCAGCCCCCTCCGCGGAGCCGCCCCCGAGCCCCCCGGAGCTGCTCCCGCCCCGCAGCCCCCTCCGCGGAGCCGCCCCCGAGCCCCCGAGCTGCTCCGGGTCCCGCCGTGCGCGCTGCAGCCCTTAGGGAGCTCGGCGCACTCTCCCGGGGCGCAGGTGCCTGTTAGTGTCCCCGGGAGCCCGAGGGCACCCCCGCCCTCCTGGGTCCTGCTCCAACTCCCCGCGAGCCCCTTTCCACCCGGGAAGGTCGGTGCAGCTCCTGCTTCTCGGGGACGGGGCTCTCCTGTCCTGGGGACACTCGCCCCGGCCTCAGCCCGGCTCCTCGCGGGCCCCTCCCCCTCGGAGGCCTTTTGTTTCTTTCTTTTTCCACGTCTTCCTACCTTGATAGAAGCGCGAACTCTTCTCACTGTAGCGTTCCAGCTGTTCTCTCTTTAAATCTCGGGCCGAATTCATAGATTTTCAGGATGATTTGAAGGTTATCTAGGTAAGTTGGTGGGGACAGGTGGCCTGGGGACCCTCCTCTCCCGCCGTCTTGCCCCTCCTCTGAGAAATGATGATGCTTAAGACAAATTACTAATGTGGTGTTAGTGAAAACAATGAAAACATGAACATCAAGAATGATTAATATATGACTTTGTTAGAATGTCTTTTTAGTTCTGTACCTTTACTTCTGTGTATATTTTTCACATGCATGGTTAAAAGGTAAGCAATACGAAATTAATTGAAGGCTTGAGAAACCAGCCCTTTTAGGAACTACTAAAAGAAGGGGGTCATTTGAATTGAATAAAGAGCAAGAAACCATTTGTCTGTAGATGTATCCTGAACGCCACAGGAATGTTTAGATTACAGCTGTCCAATATTTCCATAGAGATTGATTGCTCTAGGAACTGAAGTTAGATGAAGCAAGAGGAATTTAGACTATTTATTATTGAGAAACATTATCAGATGTCTGAAGCAAGTAACACATTAGCAGGAAATGTTGCAAGTTACCTTCCCTGATTTTTTTTTTCTAGAAAGTTGAAGAAATGAGATTCTAAGTCTTCGAAGCTGAACTATGTCTTTTTCTGCCCCCCAGCCTTATGAGTTGTGCTTTAGGAGACAAAGTTGGGCTCAAAGCTTTGTCTTTTGAAGATGGAATCCAAGCAAGACCTAAATGATTCATTATTGACACACTGTTAGCTGGAATAGTTTCCTCTTTTTAATCCATAATGTTAATTGGTGATACATTTGTTCTTTGCTCTAACTAGCCTAACTTTATTTTCTTCAGGTGTTGGAAAAGGCAATGGAAATGATCTAAAAGTACAAGTAATAATGCAGCACAAGATCATCTTTTTCTGTTCTGCTTCTAAAAACTGTCAGGTAACAGCATGTAACCTGAAAATTCTGGTATTTTTAAAATTTTACTTAAATTCAATTAATAAACATATAATGTATTATTGATTTCAGAGGTAGAGATCAGTGATTCATGAGTCTTATGTAATACCTGGTGCTCATTACATCACCTGCCCTCCTTAATGCCCATCATCCAGTTACCCTATCCCCCCTACTCCCTCCCCTCCAGCGACCCTCAGTTTCCTATAGATTGTCTCTTATGGTTTGTCTCCCTCTCTGATTTCATCTTATTTTATTTTTTCCTTTCTTCCCCTATGATCCTCTGTTTTGTTTCTTAAATTCCACATGAGTGAGATCATAATTCTCTGACTTATTCCACTTAGCATAATACCCTCTAGTTCCATCCACATCATTGTAAATGGCAAGATCTCATTTTTGGATGGCTCAGTAGTCCATTATATGTAAATATATAAACATATATAAATACATAAATATATATACCACATCTTCTTTATCCATTCACTGTCAATGAACATCTGGGCTCTTTCCATTGTTTGCCTATTATGGACGTTCCTGCTATAAACATTGGGGTGCAGGTGCCCCTTTGGATCACTACATTTATATCTTTGGGGTAAATCCCTAGTAGTACAATTGCTGGGTCATAGGGTAGCTCTATTTTCAACTCTTTGAGGAAACCTCCATACTGTTTTCCAGAGTGGCTGCACCAGCTTACATTCCCCTAGTGTTTGTTTTAAATCTCAATGTCAAATCAGCATGTTGACTTCCCCAAACCATCAGTCATCACAAAGAAAGACCATGTTGTTTTCTGGTTACCATCCAACTTGGTGTCCTTGAGCAAGTCAGAGCTCAAACTCATTATTCAAAATCGTTTTTCAGGGCATTTTCCAGAATATGTTTTCAGTTCAGAGTATTGCTTTGCCTGTCACTTTTCCATACATGCCAAGCATGTCCCCAGGAATCTATCTGAATTTTAAATTCATGCATCTGGTGATTTTTAGCCATGTCGTCTTCTTCTTGGTTATTTTATAATATGGCACTGATTCTAAAATTTTAGTGTGCATGTGAATCACCTAGGAGCTCATAAAGATGCAGATACCTAGATTGTACCCCAAAAATATATTCAGGAAATCTGGAATGGGGCCCAGAAATATCTAGAGTTAGCAATGTCCCAAGTGATTCTACCTCAGATGTCCTATGGGACTGCACTGTGAGAAATCATGCAAGGGTGGTCAGACGGGGGATGTATTTCTTTGCCCAAAGCAATGGGTCCTGATAGTCTTGTTTTCTTTTCTTTCTACTTGAAGAAGTACCTTAGACTACCCACCTTTTCTGAAGTAATAAGAAACCTTCCTGGGTCTCAGAAATATAAACTCTCAAAATTCTCTCTCAGGGTTTTGTCTCTCTTCTTTCTCCAACACCACTCCTTCACCTTTACCCAACTGAAGGCACTCACCCAGACCTGATTGACTTTCTGTTCTTATCTCTACAAATACTCTACTCTTGGTTTTGCTCATCCATTCCCCTGCTTTAAAGCTATTTTTTTTCTCTCACTCTGCACACATTTATGAGCACCCACCACCTGGCAGGTAGACAGCCTCTACTCCCACAATGCTACCACATTTGTTGATCCAAATGTGTCAAATGAGCTTTTCCTCGGCTTCTGCAAATGACACCAGAGTTCTCTCACTCAGGCCTTAAAAGGTAGTAGTATCTTTGATTCTTTCTTTGCTGTGCCCCTCGCCCCCCGCGTCCCCCACCCCCAGTCCAGTCAGTCACCAATTCCTGTTGATTATACCTTTGGAATCTCTCTTCACTTTCTCCATTCCTTTCTGTTCCCATTGCCCCTGCCTAGTCCGGCAGCTCATCTGCTCATTGCCAAATTTCTACAATGCTCTCCCTCCTTCCCTTTCTTCTCATACAGTACAGTACAGAGAGTCCTAAAATATGCAAGTATTTCTCTGCTCTTACTGTAGAGCAGAAGACACTCTGTGTGCCTGTAGTCAAAGCTGGTTAGGATCTTCAGCTCTGTGTATTTATAAAATAAAGATCAAATCTCAAGTGTTATGAGGATTAGATAACATACGTGAAGTTGCTTTGTGAGCTATAAAACACTGAAGAAGTGTTACATGTGGAAATTTTCAGGCCACTTTGTCACCAGGAAATGCCCCCACCATCGCCACCACATGCTTCAACAACTTACTTCCCTGGCTCTTGAACCTTTATGATATAGCCCTATCAGATCTGAGACCTGAGCGAATTTCCATCAGTAATTTGACCTGCAGATTCCATTCAAAGTGGTTGAGTACCTTCTGACCCTTGGAACACAACACTTTCATTTCTGTTTCATGTGTTTGCTGGTTTTTCCTCTCCCTACCCCACACCACACTGTCTGCACTGGATGCTCTCTTCAGCGCTCATGATACAAATCCATGCCCAGCTGTTTCCATGCCTCTGTGAAACCTTCTTATTCTATGCTTCCTGTTAACCTCCCCAAAGCACACACACCAGTCTTCATCATCCAGCTTGACATGTAATTTATGCCATTCTAATTGTTTATGTAAATAGCTCCCTGAAGCATACCAGAGTTTGCACTTTCTTTTGTATTTTACACAGGGCCTAGCACAGACTTTTCTCATTGTGCATGCCATTATTATACCAGGGTAAATCGGTAACAAAGAAATACTCAGTATAGCTTCAAAGTCCTTCATTCCAGAAACTTGGCCAATCTTTGGTCACTCCATCCAGTGGTCGGCTATGGACAAGGCCTATGATCCCAAAAGCAAACACCTTTTTGATAAAACATGACCAATTAGGTATTACTTCTTAAATGTGAATGCCAGCTTTAAAACTGAGCTCTGTGTCCCAGCATATGAAAATCAAATGACACACATTCAACAGTAATGTTTACTAAAACTCTAATAGAAAACCAAATACTTCACTTTTCAACAGTGCATTACCATAACCTCCAAGAATATTGGCCTTTTAAAAGTGTAAACAGTATTGCAACTTTACAGAAATGATTCACATTTATTTATATGGGTAGTGACTGGGCTTGAAGACCAAGCATACTTGGTAAATCCAGAAGCCTTGATAAGCAGACTGAACTTCAGTTATTCTTCTACTGGGTAGGGTTATAGTTCTGAATTCCATGTGATTATTCACAGATATTTCATGATGTTGAAACAGACAGTGTAATAATTCAGCTATCCAACTGCCCACCTCTGTATGACGATGTCAAAGTGCAATTTTTCTCTTCTTCGGTGAGTAATCAAGAAAGAACCTATGCCAGTATTCTCATCTGGACTTTTGAATGATTCTGATTTAGGATTTCCTTTGCTACAATTCTCAGCAAGGAATATGATAGGAAATATCAACCCCTGGCCAGGGAGGGGGAGAAAAACAGGTCAGGTCTGTAACAGTTTATAAAAAGAACACAGGTAAAGAGTTTTTGGTTTAGTTTTTTCTAAGTTCTATACAACTTACATCATATTTTCAAATAAGAAAAAAACCAAGGCATATCTACTGCATAGCAGTGATCACATTTTTGTTTTGTATCTTTAAAACACATGCTCCCCACAATTTTTTTTTAAAGATTTTATTTATTCATGAAAGACACAGAAAGAGAGGCAGAGGCACAGGCAGAGAAGCAGGCTCCATGCAAGAAGCCCAATGCGGAACTTGATCCCAGGACCCCAGGATCATGCCCTGAGCCAAAGGCAGATGCCCAACCGCTGAGCCACCCAGGCGTCCCTGCTCCCATAATTTATAAAGACTTTAAAATGAGGGAGATTTGACTTTCCTTTGAGTTGATAATAGTATTTTAATCCAATATTTAACTTACGAAAAGAATGTTTGCCATTGTCCTTACTCTGAATAACATGAGTAATTTCCCCTGAGCAGTCACAAAGTATACAAGTGTTATTCTGTATATAACAAATTTCTAGGCCTTAGTGGTTGTTTTTCTATTAAAATCATCAAGCAGAACTGCCTACAATTAACGAGGTTGATCAATTTAAAGTTTGTATCCCTTGCCCTCCTTCACCACCTGCTTGCTCCATGGTGAGAGCATCTGTTCCATAGTGAAATGTTATGTCATACCGGATGGCCATCCTTTGATTACTGAAGCCAGTCTGAACTCTCTCAATCAGTGGTCTCTAAGCAGCAGCACCAGTACAAGAAGTACTGGTCCAGGCAGTGTTGCTAATTTTGTGATTTTTAGGGGCCATGAAATGAAAACACTTTCAGAATATGTAGGTATTCTTATTTAAATACTGACAGTTATCAATGTAGCTGTTCCTTGTGGAAGTGGACGATCTCTTTGAGCATAAATGGGCATCAGTCTCTGGTCGACACTGTAAACTAGGAGACTACTGACTATTTCCTTAAATTTTGATAGAAAGAGCAAGAGAAAGAACCAGGCATTTCTTAAAGCCTCCTCTGCTGTGTCATGAAAGATTACAGACTATTAAATGCTACACATTTAATGGCTCTAGTTGATCGACAAATACAGAATTTTAACCCCTTTGTTATTTTTCATAGTAGAAATGATACTAAAAAAATTTTTTTTTTTAATTTTAGGATCTTCCTAAATACTATGACAACTGCCCATTTTTCTTTTGGTTCCACACATCTTTTATACAAAATAACAGGTATGGCTCTGATACAATCCAGTAGAAACCCCTTAATCTCCAAGGTCTGTGTAAGGCATAATGGCAATCCTATGCTCAATTTACAGAAACCAAGAAATCCTCAAGTCCCCCATTCTTCATTGTCTTTTTCCTCTGAATCTGGTCATGTAAAACATGGGCTATTCTTAAGAACCACTGTTGCATGATCCTCAAGGCCCATGCCATGGACTGTCGCATAAGTTAAAACATAATCTAATCAGATCTTGAGTATGGTAATAAATCCCTCCCATGCAAGTTTAATATGAGTCTGCTCAGTCACTCTGACTACAGCAGGTTCTCTGTATGTTAATTTACTGACCATCCACCAAATTCTATGCCAAAAAGTCAGGCATCCTCAAGGAAGGCTTCAGCTAGTTTAAAGGTGGTATGTAGATCTAGAGTGGCAGAAATTTATGACACAATAAGCATCAATGAAGACAGCTTCAAGAGAATCCTAGTATCCCAGTTAAAAATGATTTTCTAGTGGCTAAATTGGGAAACCATTTTTTAAAAAGTAATAACTACTATTCCAAGGAAACTTCTTCCCTATCTGGAAACTCATTCCTGAGTCTAGAGGGTCTCTAGAATTCTAGTACTTTAAGGAGTATTCTTTGGCACTGAGAATTTGAGATGTATTGGTATCACCCCAATACATCTCATGTATCATCCAATACAAAAAAGGAAAAATATCCAAAGAAATGAGTTTTGAAGTAGTTGTGATTGTATGTGGCATGAATTAATAGTTCTCATTATATACAACCCTAGTCTTTCTTCAAATCTGAACATCTCACCATACCTCATATTCAGTAAGGCAATAATAAATGGAACATCTGGTCTACATACTTACAATACACATATTTCATGGGTAGAGAAACTTTGGCTTTGATGGAAAATTTTTAACAATTTTTCCCGGGGTGTATATAAACTTTTACTCATAACATGGATGAAGTCCCTCAGGTAGAACTTCATCTGGTGCTGCTCCTCCAGAGTAGTTCTTGGTAAGGGGTACAGTTTTTTCCTTTATAACCCCACAATCATATTGGAGAGGCAGCCCATTAGGATCACTTTTCTCCTCACTTTCACAGGTTTCTAATTTTCCCTACTACTAGGGAGAACAGTTTTATTTGTTCCACAGAGGTTAATAAGTCAAAAATGCCCCTATCCTCATGTAAGAGACACTATTTTACTGCTTGATTTTAATTCACATCTAGTCTAATTAATAAATTGCCATGTGAAAAGTCAAATGTCACTACTGCCATAGAAGGCAATATGAGAAGAATCAGGGACAAGTTGTTACTGATGATTAAGATTTTGTTCGCTATGGAAGGGAGGAGTGGGTTCTCAGCAGGCTTCCTAGGAGCCAAGAGAGGGGCCATGGTCATCGATTGAAACGAGGTTTCTTCTTTTCTAGGCTTTATCTTCCAAGAAGCGAATTGGATAATCCCCATAAACAAAAAACATGGAAAATTTACCGTCCACAGTTTGCAGTCGAGGTATATTTTGATGAAGTAGTAGCTGGTACCTGATCAAGTACAGTTCCCTTTCTAGGACAGAATCATGTTCTCCACCCCACCGCCACATATTTATATCTTCTAAACCTACTTCCTTCCTGGTATACTTACATTTACATTTATGTACATATGTTTTTGAGAAACCTTAAATATATACAAAGTAAAATGTCAGTGGTGCATTTTATTTTTTGAAGGAGTTCTGTCAGGTTGAGATAACTACTGTTCTGTGTCCAAATTTAAGAGCTTTGAAATAACAGACTTTCATATCAAAATAGCATTTAAAAATTGTGACTCCTCACAATATTGAGTGAGGTTTATTACATATTTTTAGATAAGAATTCCCTGCTTTACATTTGTAATTTCAGCTAAGAAAAGTTGTTTCTATTTTCTTCCTCTACTTGTTTGTTAATAGCTTATAAACCATCAGATTGCCATCAAAACTTGTTTTAAATCCCTAGAACTGTTCCCATAAGCAGTCCCACCAGTGCTTAGGCTACATGCTTCCTTTAATTATACAGTTTTTGGGGAAGGCAAGACAAGTTTGGTAAACATAAGCAGAAGTTACTGAAGATTATCTTTTTCATAACATGACAAGTGAAGTCAAAGGAAATGTTTGCCTAGAAAAATCTAGATGATTTTAAAATCCACCCCCTCCCTTACCACAACTTCACTTACATTTAGGGAACTCTGAGAAGGAAGGTCAACTTCTCATTATAAACACTCCTTAGTCCTGGCTGCACATTCTAAGTATCTTCACTGTATCTTAATTGTCCTTATTTATGGACACGCCCTGGATGCAGGTGCTCTTTTTCCTTCTAAATAGTCCTCAAAGGGTCTTAGCTGCCAGTGCAACAGCCCACCTAAAGGCTTTTTGCTTTTCTAAGTTATTGGGCTCCCCTTGGAGGAACATGCTTTAAGTTCTTTCCATGGTCTGATTACATTACTTGCTGTAATTTGTGTCACAGAAACATGTTGTGGCTGAACAACTTGTACTGTTCCCTTGAAAATGCATGAGCCATAAGCCAGAGAGGGCAGACCAGGTGGCAGCCTTAGGTAAATAGAGGGGAAAATACTTTGTTGGCCATAAGGAAGGAAACCCCAATTTTTAAGACTCTTGCTTTTTGAAATAAGATTATATTTAGGATTTCTCTTCCCTAACCCTCCAAGATGCATTATGGAGTTGCCACATTCTTGTGCTTTTACTCATAAGAGAATTATGGGAGTTGCCCCCTTAGAACCTGATGTAAACACTTCCTTGGACACTTCAAGAATGTTATTATCAGAATGATACTGGTTTTCTCAAATGGAATTTACTACCCTGGAATAGTATTATCCGAAACTTAATAGCAAGTTTAACTATTTAAAAAAAAAAAAAAATAGAACAGCATCCTGCCATGTCAGTCCCATCACACGCATAGCCAGGCAGAGAAGAATAATGCTAGTGGGCCAACTTTCACAATTGTAGTGTATATTTAAAAACACATTTGTCACTTTACTTGCAGTGAAATTATTTTACATCAGGAATACTGCTGACGAAAAAACAATGCTCAGGGGCGCCTGGGTGGTTCAGTGGTTGGGCATCTGCCTTTGGCTCAGGTCATGGTCCCAGAGTCCTGGGATAGAGCCTCACATCGGGCTCCCTGCTCAGTCTGCTTCTCCCTCTCCCTCTGCATGTGCGCTTACACTCTCTCTCAAATAAATCTTAACAAAAAGAATGCTCACTGCAATAAAACCACCACCCTGAAATATTACTATACATAACTGAAACATTCTGGACAGTTGGTTCCTAGCATGTCAAGTACTTAAAACAACTCATCATATACTCAAATATTAGGTAAATAATTTAATGACAGAACAGAATTGCTTTAGACACGATTTCAAGTTACTGTTTTTGTCTGGAGTACAGAGCCAAAACATACAAATCGTATCCAAATACCAAACCATGAATTAAGCAAACAATAAAAAAACAGTAATTCCCTTGATTCAGATTTCATTCCTTACTATTCCTTTTACTTGCCTCAGATTGTTGCTATTACAGATATTTAGTTAAAACTTTAAAGGATAGCATATGAGAAGGTCCCCTGCCAACGGGCCTTACTCAGATGGGCTCACAGGCACCAGGCAGAGGCTCACAGATTCTGAAGTAATTCACTTCCTGCTGGAAGCCAGCTCCATTTTCTCTTTTGCTTCAGTCCAGGCCTGTCCAGATGAAGCACCACTCAGTAGCTACTATTTAAGAATGGAAAGAAAAGGTAGAAAAATGGTTTTCTTTCAAGGAAAAAGCAGAGGGCAGACCAGCCACTGCTCCGGACCATCAGCAGCTCACTTCCCGGACCGTCCTGCTTTTGGCACATGGCTAGAGTTAGCACAGGGGCTCCGCAGAGAACAAAAAGCTGAAGGGAACCAGAGATTTCACTCAAGGCTTAACACTGTGCCAACAATGACAGACACACGGGACAGACATTAGCAGGGTCAGCCTGCTTGCTTTCAGCCTTATAGGCTACTTAAGAACACTTGTTACTGAGGAAGCCCTTGCTGGTCTTCGAGCAGCATGGAATGAGGAGGCTTACCTAAGTGGTGACAGGAAGGATCCTCTTACACCAGGTGACCTGGGATCTTGTGGTTGCTGTTAGTGCATACATATGCCATAGCTTAATAAAATCACTGCTTATTTCATTACTTTATGAAGTCACCCCCTGTATGCAATCATCATGAAAATCCACGGACTGCCAGTACCAAATGTAAAAGGCTCCAGCACTATAGGAAACACGGCAAGCCGTTATGGATCACAAGATAAACTTAAGGGTCAGCCCCAACATCACTCACTGTGGAGGACAAGCACTATGCTCTGTCCAGTTCCATCAGAGGAGGACTTTGCCCACAAGTGCTGTCATTCAGGCACCAGACAGGGAACAAGGGCTTCTCAGCTTTGGCACTCTGCTCCCTGGAAGGGTATCTGATTGTGGAGGCAGTGAGTAGTCCAGAGTGGATCAACAGCCCGGAGACGGTCCAAAGAAATACTCTGGAATCCTACTCAGACCAGGACCCAGAGCCAGAAACTAAGGGCTACCACCAGGCAGAGGTCTTCACAAAGCATAGTAGTATCATCCCTTCCCCTCCAGCCTTCCCCTCAACCTAAAGCAGCCCAGCAGAGGGGAAGTTCTTTGGGAGAAAAGGGAAGCTGCCACAGGTAAAGGTCGTGCTGCTCTAGCCACACCTGACATGCAACAGGTGTAGAACATGATCCCATCTAGAAAATGAATGGCACTATTTTAACAGTAGGACATCTTGGGAAAATCCAAGGTGCTTACTCTCAACTTAAATCATAACATGGAAGCCATACCGGTACACAGGTGTGTTCTCCTCTACAAAATCTACATGGATATTTTAGTTTTCAAGCACCACAGAAAAACTAAAAAACTTTAGCCACTTAGTGCAGTACATGTACTAAGCACATTTTAGGAGACCCTACATCTAGAATGAGTTAAGTAATCATTTACAGTCATCTCCATGAAACATGATTACTTCTGAGTTTACTAGTGAGATCTGAGATTAAACATGGAACCAAATTGTGCTTTACTAACAACATGTAACCATCCAAACTGCATGGAAACATACAGGTTTATGCCAAAGCCCTGACAGAACTATATTTAGCCTTTCAGATTATCATTAGGGCCAGCAGCTCACTCTCAATGTCCCACCAAGGACAAGTGCAGCAACTTTTCTATTTCAATACAATTACAGACAGAAATTATAGAATATAAAATAGAGCCCCTTACATAAAGTTTAAGATTTAGGGTAGAATAAGGGAAGACCAAAAAAAAAAAAAAAAAAATCAAAATTCATATGAAATCAAACTAATTCCACATTGGTCTTGTACTCCATGAAACCCTGAGATGAACTGTAGTCCTCAAATGCCTATGCTTGGAATTCAGTTCACTAGGACACTTCAGTAGGCTTCAAACTGGCTCATCATCAGCTTCCTGCTGTATTCATAGGCCAAAAACAGTGCCCCGTTGGCAGGGAACGCTCGAATCATAGTAGGCTTCAGTCCAGAATATAAGGCTGTTATTCCTAGAAGACAAAAAAGTGATCAAAGACTGAGATGCCCTTCCTTAGACCCCGTGAAGCCGCAGAGCATGAGGCTGGACACCTACAAATCCAGACAACACACTGAACACCAACAAGTAATAGGATTTCTCTCTAGGATTCCCTGGACTAATGGGAACAGAAGAGACTAATGGAAACAAAGACAGGAGTCAAGTCTCCCAGCAAAGCTGGGTGATGCTCAGGTACTATACACTAATCCCATGCCTGGTTCACTCCCTGTAGATGTATCAAGCAGAGCAGAGGCCTCACTGGGCAGACAGAAGGAACCCCAGGGCCACATGGGGTGGCAGCTCCACAGTGTCACCTGGGAGGAAAGGACCTGGAGACATCAGGCAAAAAGCAATGGTGCTCAAGTCAGAGTCTGGTGTCTACTGCTGGTGCTGCCCAAGGTGGTTATGAAGATCCAGGTGGCTGAGGGAGGTGTAAGTACTTTGTGAGACTATGAAGTGTCATGCAACTTTGGGATATGAACTTAACTGTTTTCACACACTGTGACTGTGCTCGCTCTCAAAATCAACACATCCCGAGGTATAACATGTATAGTGGATGCTGGAAGGCCAGGTCTTTACTCACTAGTGGCAGGACACTGGCTTTATACAAACATCACATAGAAAATCTTTATCCTCTTGCCTAAGTCTCAAAATTAACAACAAATCACCTTCAGAAAGTCTTAGCTTAGGGATGTGTTGCACGTTCTTTTAAGTCCCTTAGTATTTCTGTTGGAAATCATTTTCTGATAGTACCTCTATTCTATAAAACAAGTGGTGCTGACCTCAAAGCATGTGGCCCCTCAGGCACCGTTTATATTGTAAAAAACTCCCTCTATGCTATTTAGAAGAATCCTGGCCCAGAAGTGAGGAATAACAACTTTTTTTTTTTTTTTTTTTTTTTTTTTAGGAATAACAACTTTAAATATTCTTGAGAATGGAAGTAAGCTAAAGGGGTTTGGATACGGAAACAGCACTAGAAAAAGGATAGGAGGGGCACCTGGGTGGTTCAGTGGTTGAGTGTCTGTCTTTGGCTCAGGTTGTGATCCTGGGATCGAGTCCCTCATCAGGCTCCCTGCATGGAGCCTACTTCTCCCTCTGCCTGTGTCTCTGCCTCTCTCTGTGTCTCTCTTATGAATAAATAAAATCTTAAAATAATAAATTCTAAAAAATTAAGAAAGAAAAAGGAGAAGAGACAGGGAAGAGGTACACACACGACCTCAACCTTACAAGGCTTACAGGGAAGTGACCAGTCTATGCACACCTACTCCGTTTCTGCCATGAGCAGACTCACCTTCATTTTTCACAATGCTTATAAAGGTTCCAATAAATCCTGCCTGTTTTCCAGACATGGAAAGAACCTGAATTCTGGATTTGACGCAATCCACTGGGTAAACAGCAAGCCAGAGGCAGACTCCACCAACTCCACCACTTAACATCAAAGGGACAGGGCCTAGAGGAGGAAATTAGCAAACAGCACTTTGTCTCAAGAACAGCATTTCCAGAGGTTAATGTAGTAGTGGCTACAGGGTACAAATAAAAATGCCGATGCTTGGGATGCCTCAGTGGCTGAGTCGGTTGAGTGTCTGCCTTCGGATCAGGTCAGGATCTCAGGTCATAATCCTGGGGTCCTGGAATGGAGCCCCGCGTCAGCCCCCTGATTAGTGGGGAGTCTGCTTGTCCTTCTTCCTCTGCCCTAGCCCCTCTTCCATGCTTTTCTCTCAAATAAAAGCTTTTTAAAAAAATGCTAATGCTGCAAAGCACAATTCTCTGAGGAAGCAACCAAAGCTCTGAGAACACAAGGACCCATGTGGCACTGTGGTGGCACTGTCTGCCCCTCATCATGGTGGTCACTGTGGTGCTATGGGGCCCTCTTGGCCTGTCCTCCAGAGGGCTGGCTCACACAGAACCAGCAGGCCCCCAGCAACATGGCAACACTCTACCATGGGGAATAACAACAGTGGCCACTGAAACATAGACCATGTTTTTTCCAAACTTCTCACTTGGCAGTATTTCAATATTTCAATGCCCCACAGCCCTGACTCTTCCTTTATCATGAAAACCAGAGTTGTCTTATTAATCACAATTGTTCAGCCTGGAAGCTTGCCTAATCCGAGAACAAGTCCAAAACACTGAAGGGAGGGGTTTGAGGGGAAAAAAAGTAATCATTCACACAAGCTAAACGTGGACATGGTTGTGTCAAGCAGCAAAACAGGATAAAAAAACAAATTTTTCCCCGTGCTCTGGAAACTCTCAAGATTTATCACCAAGTTTTAAGCTTATTGCAAAATCTTCACAGGTGACTTACCCATTACTAGAGATTTCCCACAGGGAAAGTCATCTCTGTATTCTCCCCCAAAACATTATTCCAGTAAAGATGTTTGGAATACACAGCTTCAGCCCTGCCCTGAGGACATTAGCATACCCAGAGGAAGGCACCAAGGTCCTTCCCAGGCTCCAGGAACCCCAGCGAAGGGCAGGGCAGACCCCCACAGCCTCCACAATGAGCACGCCTCTGCAGGGCTGAGCCCAGCCCAGCCAGCTGCGTCCCTGTGGCGCGCTTACCTAGTTCATCCTTGGATTTCCCTGATGCAAAAAACGACCTGCTCAGCTCGTAGCCTCCAAAGAAGAAGAAATAGCCGGGCACTTCTCGGAGTAGAGTGCTGGAGAGGCCATGGTAGAAGCCCAAGGGGCCGTCCTTCCTGAGGACAGTCTTCACCACAGACCAGACGGTGCTGCAAGGTGACAGGGAGCGAGCTTAGGGCAGGTGGGGGGAGGGGCATTTCCTGCCAGTGGTGGGCCTGGCTCAGCCCTGGGCAGGGCTGATTCTAGAAACCCAGGGACCGGAATCCTGAGAATATAAGGCTTCTGCAGGGAGGAAACCTCAGAGGAGCACACGTACATTTATTTTAGGACAGCTGTTCTCACCTGAACTATCTGATGGCAAGGACATTTCATTAAAGTGCACATTCATACAGAGCTGGGTGTGCCCATTGCACCTGTGGCCAAGATTTCAAGAGACCGCGCCAGAACCCCATCTCAAATGGAACCACATTCACATTTCCCCAGTGTGCTGGGGATCAAGACTACTCAGCAGAGGAGGACCTAAGAGCACACCTAGAAAAGGAGTTCCCTGGATTTTTAGAAAATCAGACCTCCTCGGGCCATAGACAAAACAATGAAGGACCTGGACTGGTGCCAACAGGACCAAGGGGACTCCCAGAGCTGCTTTTCACTAACTGCTAGGCTCACCACTGCATGCGATGCTTATTTTGTAGTACAAATGAAGCAAAAGGAAAAGTAGGAAGCACTAAGCAACACTCCTGCTGGATGACAGTTCTCCAGAAGGGGGTCTTCAGAAACCTGTCCCCCAGCTTCTCCCTGTATAAGGATTCCATGAGCAGACCCTCAGAAAATATACAAATTGGACACCTGAGTGGCTCAGTGGTTGAGCATCTGCCTTCGGCTCAGGTCATGATACCGGGTCCTGGGATAGAGTCCCACATCAAGTCCCAACCTGCTTCTACCTCTGCCTGTGTCTCTGCTCCTCTGTGTCCCTCATGAATATAAATATTTTAAAAATAAAGAAAATATACAAATAAAATCCAACCCCCATTTGACAAGCAGAGAAAAGTCAGTGAAAGCCAGACAAGCTCTTGATTTTGTTGGTTGCATTCTCTTGCCCTCAATAAACAAATTCCATTTGAATTTGTTTCAAATTTGTTTCAAAAAGTTCCTCATTTGAAAAAAAGTGCATTCCTACATTCTAGATGTCATTATCAAAGATGTCAAGTAGCCAATACCCACTTTTTTCCAACAATGAATAAGTGAAATGACAATAAGGAGCTGTCCAAATTCAGCAAGAATAAAATGGCATAATGTTTGCCCAGTTCCCAATTCCCCTCAATGACTACCCTCCTCAACCTTTCCTTCTACCTGGTGTTTACTGAAGGAATGTGTTCAGGTTCTTAGGGCTTGTTTGGTCTTGCACTAGTGCACAGAATGAGCAAGGAGTAGATGCTACTGGAAGGTAAGACAAAGGAAATTCTTAGAAATTCTGTAGGGCAAGAAGCACCGAGAATTTAGTTCTGAGAGAGTAGATATGCAAGAATTTTTATTTCAAGCTGATCAGAGCCCTGTAGCAGTTGGAATGCATGACATTTTCCGCTTAGACCCCTCTTCCTGATGGTGTGCACCATGGCAGGCTTTATCTGTCAGAAAAACAGCACCAGAAACCACATCCTTGGTGTTTAGAGAACACTTTGTCCTCACTTGGCTCTCAGCAGGTGACCTTACTTGGACCAAGGAATAACTGAGCCCCCAGTAATAAAAGTCACTTCAGAAGGCTTCGTCAGGCATCACTCATTATCCAGGTCCTTCCTGCAACTCGGCTCCCATTCGATAATGGAAATGTGACACAGTATCCAACTCAACATGATCAGCCTGCTTTCTGACGCAAGTCTTAATCCCAAGCTACCATATACCTGTGTGGGCACTGCCACACCTAAAATATAGTCAACCAATACTTTTGTGAAAGGTGTCCATTTGCTTGTTTTTAGAGACAACAATTTCTTTAAAATACCTCATGGTACAAACTGAGGATTGCTGGAGGGGAAGTGAATGGGGGATGGGGTAATTGGATGATGGACATGAAGGAAGGCACTTGCTGTAATGAGCACTGGGTGTTATATGCAACTGAAGAATCAGTAAATTCTATCCCTGGAACTAATAATACATTATATGTTAACTAAATTGAATTTAAATAAATTTTTAAAGATACTTTAAAATATTTCTAAGGGACAGGAGAGCAACTTTCTAGGTGCTGTTAATATTCTACCTCTTAGAGGCACCTGGGTGGCTCAGTGACTGAGCATCTGCCTTGGGCTCTGGTTGTAATCCTGGAGTCGTGGAATCAAGTCCTGCATCAGGTTCCCTGCAGGGAGCATGTTTCTCCCTCTGCCTGTGTGTCTGCCTCTCTATATCTCGCTCATGAATATATTTTTAAAAATCTTTTTTTTTTTTCTATTTTAAAGATATATTTTCCCAACTTTATTTGGAAAATTTTTTGAACCTACGAAAAAAGTTGCAAATATAGTGAAAGACAAACATGACAAACACCCTCATACCTCTTATCTATGTATTTAGTACCTGTTGAATTTTACATGTTTTTTCTTTTAAAAATTTTTTAATTCATGGGTTTTTTACATTTTTTTTTTAATTCAAATTCAATTTGCCAACATATAGTAGAACACCCAGTGAAACACCGGGACATCTGCACCCCGATGTTCATAGCAGCAATGTTCACAATAGCCAAAATAAATAAAAATCTAAAAAAAATTCTACCTCTTAATCTGGACACTGGTTACAAACGTGTTTATGACTATCAGAACCCCACACTTATGATTTCTGTGGGTACCTTGTATATTTTTTTAAGATTTTATTTATTTATTCATGAGAGACAGAGAGAGAGAGAGAGGCAGAGACACAGGCAGAGGGAGAGGCAGGCTCCATTGCAGGGAGCCCGATGTGGGACTCAATCCCAGGACTCTGGGATCACACCCTGAGAAAGGCAGACGGTCAACCACTGAGCCACCCAGGTGCCCTGTCTACATTGTATTTCTATAAAAAGTTTTAGAGACTTATGCTTTTGGACCTCCTAACTATGAATACATTCAAACTGGTTGTAGGGAATCTCAGGGGTACAGGAAACCGAGCTCTATTAGAAACCCCATCCTTACCGGAAGGACACTAATTCTGTAAATGGTCAGTTTATCTGGTTTTTCCCATCAGACTTATAGACTTTGAGTTAACCACAGTGACAAAGGCTTTAGTCAGCCAGATGTTAAGATAAATAAGTATTGAGATTAATAAAAACAATAAATTGTTTTACCATCCAAACAAATCATCCTATATACAACTGACTCATGTAACATCTGTTTCCAAGACTGAGGGGGACAGTGTTTTGATGGTTACAGGATAGCTCACAAGGGCTCTGAGTGTCCTCATAACCCCAGGCCCTCTGCTGATACATGTGAAGGATCAGGGTAGGAAGGTAAGGAAGTTATCCCAGGATCTGGGGTGATCGGCCCATGTGAAACTGGAAACAGGCATCAAATACTCATCTTGGAACCCAAATTGGTACTTATGAAGGCTCACCTCCCAGCCTCTCCATTTCCCAGGTAGTAAATATCTGCCTACAATGTTCTATTGTGGGAGCGGGGGTGGGTCCAACCCTCATAAGGTTCATTTAGAAAGCTATCCTCTGACTGGTAAGGGAAGGAGTTCTAAACACACAGTATTTTGGAGTAGACCAATCTCTTTCTCTGCCACTTAGTTTTAGTACAACATAGAATTTATAAATATGTGCTGTATCAAGGAAACAGAGACCCAAAGTCTGTGCCCAAGCAGTGCTTACTTCTGGCTGTTGGCTATCTTTCCCGACGATGCCATCTCATGCATGGTCTGCAGCCGGCACTTCACAAGCTCAGTGGGGCAGAGTACCAGAGCAGCAAAGGCAGAGGCAAAGGAACCAGCAGCTGCATTCTGCAGATCACTGGAAGGAAACAAGCACAGGAGTCAGGTTACTCATTCATTCAGCTCTCACCATGCAAAGCACTCAGCTGGGTGAGGGAGAGCAAGGATCAAAGGAGATGAACACTTCCTGAGTTCCAAGAACTTGCACACGCTGTTTCATCTAAGGATCCCACAGCCCTATGAGGCGGACACCGACACCCCAATTTTCATGTGGAAAACCAATGCATAGAATACATGATGCACAGAGCACCTGGGTGGCTCAGTGGGTTAAGTGCCTGCCTTCAGCTCAAGTCATGATCCCAGGGTCCTAGTATCAAGCTCTGCATCAGGCTCTCAGCAGAGCACCTGCTTCTGCTGCTCCCTCTCAGTTCCCTCTGCTTGCTGCACTCCCTGCTTGTACCCTTGTCAAATAAATAAAATCTTAAAAAAAAAAAAAAAAGAAAAAGAAAAGGGACGCCTGATTGGGCTCTGTGAGTGGTTTAGCATCTGCCTTCGGCCCAGGGCATAATCCTAGAGATTTTTTTTAAATCTTAAGAGAGATAAAAGACTCCACCCCAAGATTGCTAGAACTCATACAGCAATTTGGCAGTGTGGCAGGATAAAAAAAATCAATGCCCAGAAGTCAGTGGCATTTCTATACACTAACAATGAGACTGAAGAAAGAGAAATTAAGGAGTCAATCCCATTTACAATTGCACCCAAAAGCACAAGATACTTAGGAATAAACCTAACCAAAGAGGTAAAGGATCTATACCCTAAAAACTGCAGAACACTTCTGAAAGAAATTGAGGAAGACACACAGAGATGGAGAAGTATTCCATGCTCATGGATTGGCAGAATTAATATTGTGAAAATGTCAATGTTACCCAGGGCAATGTACACGTTTAATGCAATCCCTATCAAAATACCATGGACTTTCTTCAGAGAGTTAGAACAAATTATTTTAAGATTTGTGTGGAATCAGAAAAGACCCCCAATAGCCAGGGGAATTTTAAAAAAAGAAAACCATATCTGGGGGCCTCACAATGCCAGATTTCAGGTTGTACTACAAAGCTGTGGTCATCAAGACAGTGTGGTACTGGCACAAAAACAGACACATAGATCAATGGAACAGAATAGAGAACCCAGAAGTGGACCCTGAACTTTATGGTCAACTCATATTCGATAAAGGAGGAAAGACTATCCACTGGAAGAAAGACAGTCTCTTCAATAAATGGTGCTGGGAAAATTGGACATCCACATGCAGAAGAATGAAACTAGACCACTCTCTTGCACCAGACACAAAGATCAACTCAAAATGGATGAAAGATCTAAATGTGAGACAAGATTCCATCAAAATCCTAGAGGAGAACACAGGCAACACCCTTTTTGAACCTGGCCACAGTAACTTCTTGCAAGATACATCCACGAAGGCAAAAGAAACAAAAGCAAAAATGAACTATTGGGACTTCATCCAGATAAGAAGCTTTTGCACAGCAAAGGATACAGTCAACAAAACTCAAAGACAACCTACAGAATGGGAGAAGATATTTGCAAATGACCTATCAGATAAAGGGCTAGTTTCCAAGATCTATAAAGAACTTCTTAAACTCAACAGCAAAGAAACAAACAATCCAATCATGAAATGGGCAAAGGACATGAAGAGAAATCTCACAGAGGAAGACATAGACATGGCCAACATGCACATGAGAAACTGCTCTGCATCACTTGCCATCAGGGAAATACAAATCAAAACCACAATGAGATCCCACCTCACACCAGTGAGAATGGGGAAAATTAACAAGGCAGGAAACCACAAATGTTGGAGAGGATGCGGAGAAAAGGGAATCCTCTTACACTGTTGGTGGGAATGTGAACTGGTGCAGCCACTCTGGAAGACTGGGTGGAGGTTCCTCAAAGAGTTAAAAATAGACCTGCCCTATGACCCAGCAATTGCACTGCTGGGGATTTACCCCAAAGATTCAGACGCAATGAAACGCCGGGACACCTGCACCCCGATGTTTCTAGCAGCAATGTCCACAATAGCCAAACTGTGGAAGGAGCCTCAGTGTCCATCGAAAGATGATGGATAAAGAAGATGTGGTTTATGTACACAATGGAATATTCCTCAGCCATTAGAAACGACAAATACCCACCATCCCACCATTTGCTTTGAGGTGGATGGAACTGGAGGGTATTATGCTGAGTGAAATGAGTCAATCGGAGAAGGACAAACATTATCTCATTCATTTGGGGAATATAAATAATAGTGAAAAGGAATAAAGGGGAAAGAAGAAAAAATGTGTGGGAAATATCAGAAAGGGAGACAGAACATCAAAGACTCCTAAGTCTGGGAAACGAACTAGGGGTGGTGGAAGGGGAGGTGGGCAGGGAGTGGGGGTGACTGGGTAGCAGGCACTGAGGTGGGCATTTGACGGGATGAGCACTGGCTGTTATTCTGAATGTTGACAAATTGAACACCAATAAAAAATAAATTATAAAAAAATAAATTTATTTTAAAAATCTTGAGATATATTTTTATATTTTTACATATATTTTATTTTTACATATATTTTATTTTATATATTTTTATTTATATTTATATTTTTATATTTTATATTTTTATTTTTATTTATATATAGTCACACCACTAAGTGGCAATGCTACGATTCAAACCCAGGTCTGACTGCAAAATCTATGCTCCTCTTATTAATCATAGGTGCTATGCACAGAATGTATCCCCCATCACTAAATCTCTATGCTGATGCCTTAACCCCACAGTGTGATGGCATTCGGAGGGGACCTCTGGGGGATAACTATGTTTAGATGAGGTCGTGAGGGTAGAACTGGCCATGATGGGATTAGCGTCCCCCTATAAGAGACCGCTGATCTCTCCACCCTTTGAAGACACAGCCAGTAGTTGTCCCTCTGTAAATCAGGAAATGGGCCCTCACCAGATACCAAACCAACCAGTACCATGGATCTTAGACTTTCTGGTCTCCAAAACTGTGAGAAACAAATGTTTAAGCCACCCAGTTGACAGTACTCTGTCATAGCAGCCAGAGCTAAGACACAGTGATATACAAAACCAAAAAAGATCTGGAGAAAAAGATCACCCATACTCCCCTCCCCCTCCAAGACACACATCAATACTTGAGCATATCTGCCACTAAGCTTTATAAAATAAGTTTTTGAGGCCATCCCTGCATGCCCAAAATCCAACCCGAAGCAACCAGATGTGTAATGTGACTGTTGTAGATGAAAGTCCAGGATAAATTTTTTTTTCAGGATAAATTTTTAACCAAAAAGCCGCTCATTGCAAAAAGATTTCCCAGTTCCACTGATGACCTCCTGACCTCAGCAACAGAGGGCACTAAGAGGGTGCAACAGTGGTGGGGGGGTGGGGCTGGGGGAGGCCAGTTCCCATCAGCAAGTTCAGTTCCTGCAGGTAAAATGGCTAAATCAGGAATCTAAATGGAGGAACTAATGCATATAAATACAACCCAAAGTATTCATTTCGCCTCAAGAGGGTTTGGTACTACAGCCACTATCACCAGCAGGGCTGTGAAAATGAGGTCCAATCAGAGTTCAATATGAGGAAAAGTCTGAAAAATCAAATGTGAACTCAGGGAATTCTTCCCCAAGTGTTCATGAGGGTCAGAAAACAAGATCCCTTCCAATTCAGGACCGTGTTCTATCACAGGAACATGGCTGGCAGGGCTTGGGGTTGGACAGGAAGGAGCAAGCTGCTCAGAGCAGGACCACTGGCTCCCGACTCTAACTTGTTCACTGCCAGCAGCCCACTATCACCAACCACCAGGATGACACCTAAGCTGATTGCCCTGGTAGAGAGGGCACCTCACAATTTTTCCCCAAACCATGACCAAAAGCCTAGTAGACCTAACATTCAACTGTCCTAGAGTTAAACAGTTATAGTAAACTGATATCAGACATTAGTATAAAGTTGACGGTTGCCTCCAATCTTAGCCCCAGTCTTCTATTCCCTTCCCTGAGATGAAGGGTGAGTGCCTGGGACTAGCTGGCCTGCTACACACCCCAGTCCCAAAAGAGTTGGCTAGGAACAAGGCTCTCTCTTCCAGGAGAAGACCTCTGCTTATAGTATGGACTTGCTATTCATTTTAGAGAATTAGGTATCAGACCAGACACACGACTGTACTTGCCCTCAGCTTCTGCATACAGAAACTGTCCAACAGTTCACACTGTTCCTTCCCTTCCTGCTTCACTCCTACTTAGCTGCTTGTCAAAACCAAAGATTAAAGTGGTTTCTGTGGTCTCTCAGCCAGCCTGCGGATCCACACTTTGTCTCCCTCAGGGACTCTCCATCAACTCGCTGACCGGCAACAGTCAATGAGGGTCATTAGCCAGAGGTGCCGAGTCTGTTGGAACAGAGGTGGCATCAGTAAATGTGGACATCTACTCAACCTCAGATGCTGTAACGAGTCAGCCACCTGAATGAATACCAACCAAGTTGTTCTAGTGCAGCAACAAGGCCAAATCAGATCTGCAGTGGACTTTGGCTCTCTAATAAATATGCTTGTCTACCAGGGCACTAAATGAGGGGCAAGGGGCCCCAGGCTGCACCTGCAGTAGAGGCGTTCAGACCCAGAACTGAAACTGCAGCAGGTGTAGAAGCACCTTTGGTAAGGACCAACTAACTGTCACCCATTCAACAAACATGTACCCAAACACTCCTGAGGTCAAAGGAACACACTACCAGGGGGTGGCATTCAACCAAGGACAGATAAATATTTACGGGGTTATTGCTGAAATTCACAGCAGGATCATCCAAGCAGTGCTTTCCTTTTACTGACTCTACTTACTACTCTTTCTTCTACATCTGCCCCCTCCCACATAGTCCAGAGCCCCAACTCTGATCTTACGGAAAGAGTACTGGGCAGAGACTCAGAAGACTGGCTTTGGGTCTTGCTCTTGGTTGTGAATTCAGACAACAGTATCCTAAGCAAGCCAGTTTTCTGCACTTCAGAGTCCCCAACTATAAGACCGGTGATACCACAGGCTTGGCTGCTCACACAGGACCATGATGAGGACTAACTAACACAGGAAGGCCATGGGTGTCACAGCTCTGTAAGCTCTAAGATAGCATTGCCCCACCAGGTAATAAGCAAACACTGCCCTGCAGGATGAAGACGCCGCCATCCCCCATGCCACAAGGATCAAAGAAGAGGGTACCAGGTTAGGCCAAGTCAAACAGGGTGGCTTCTTGGCTGCAGGACTTCCTCCAGGACCTCACATGGCTGCTTGCTGTGCCCATCTTCTCTTCAAGGCATCCTCCTCTAGGAATTCTGCAAGGGACCTAAACCTCTCATCTCCTCCCAGAGAAGGTCTCCCCCTTGACTGGGAACAGTGGCAATCGCTACGGTCTTCTTTCCATCCATCTCTATCATTAGATCCCACACTCTCCTGGTTGGCCTCCTGCTCCTTTCTTTATTTCCTCCTCTTCTTTGTGACCCTTCTGTGGTGGAAGGTCCTAGAATCTGTATGCAGTCCCTCTATGAGTGCTATCTTCCTAGGTGATTTCATCCAGTCCCAAGCTTTTAGAAAACAAATTCCATCCATGAAGATACAGTTCTGCCCATAAAAGGGCATATCTTTAAGACGAGGCACCTCTAGAGAATATTTCTGTACAAAAGGGGCCTGTGCAACCTGAGTTGCAATAGGGTTTCCAATTCCTACCAGAACTAGGTCTACCAGATGGCGGTCTACCCTCTGCAACCGTGAAGCTGATAGGATTTTAAATGACTTAAAATAAATCAACATTCAAAAAGGATGGCTACACATCCCAGTGGTTCCTAAATTCTTTTTAGTCTCTGTGCAAATAAATATCCAAGGGATGACTGCACACAAGCCAAAGTCGGAGGTTTGGGCTGACTTGGCCAAACAGGTTTATCTGCATCTGCACAGATGCTTCCAACTCTTCCTAAAATTCCAAGTTTTTCTTAAGCCTATCTGGCTCAGGCAAATTCTTCCAATCCTCTGCATTTTGCTAATGAAGTGGAACCCAAACTTGCATCAGCTCATAACTTGCATCTATGGCTCCGGTCCAGCACTCATGCCCACAAGACAAGTAGTACCACCAGCAGCATCTGAAAAGCAGCTCTCTGAAGCATACTGACACGTAAGGGGGAGCTCATTCTCCATGGTACATTACAACCCTTCTGCATAATACCAGTTTTCCAAGTTTAATATGATGAGAACATAAGACTTCATGACAAGAAAGTGGCTATTTAAAAAAAGGAAACACTCTTCCGAGAAGATAACATAAAACTCTTGACTACGTAACAGTGTTGTCTTTTTAAACAAACCGAAAACTCACCTCAGCTTGGCCTGCTTTTCCAATCCAACCACTTTCCGCACCACCTGTTGGCAGAAGCCGTAGCACATGAAGAGGACAGAGTTCTCGGCGATATTGGCAATCAACGCTGGGCTGGTCCCCTTGTAGAAGCCCCGGAAGCCCACCTGTGAGTATGTCTTCAGGCAGCAGTCGGTGAGGCCCCTGTACAGGTCGGGGAATGTCTGCATCTTCACTTTCAGTGTGTCAAAGGGCTGCCCAGTCAGTACACATGCTGTGCCCCCTAAAACCAGGACAGAATTCTTCTCCAGCACAAGTCGATGTGTGTTAGAATGTAGATTCAAATACCCGAGGAAAAGAAAGATAATCAGCCCCCCCAGGGCTTGCTTCTGTTTCAGTTCATTTCTACCTCTGTCCCCCCAAAGCTTCTAGCCCAGTCCAGTGAACAAAGCGTCCCTAGTATGCCTGGAGCACCGAGCTCCAGTCCTGAAGGGGCCTGCACTCAGCAAGAGAGACAGACGTGGTTTGACAGTCAAAGCCACAGGATACAAAAGTATGGTGTGTGTTCTGGGGTGTTAGCATTTTCACCATTAAGTATGATGTTATCTGTGGGTTTTTCATATATGGCCTTTGTGATATTGAGGTATGTTCCTCTAAACTTTCCTGAGAAATTGTTTTTCATTAACAGATGTTGTATTTTGTCAAATGCATCTCTGCATTTATTGAGATCATATATATGGTTTTTATCCTTGTTAATATGGTGTATCCCATTGATTGATTTCAAAATATTGAAACCATCCTTGCATCCCTGAAATCCTGCTTGATCTTGCTCTAAAGGATTTTTTTTTTTTTACTGTATTGTTGAATGCCATTTACTAATATTTTTTGTTGAAGAGGATTTTTTGCATCTATGTCAGAGATAATGGCTTGCAGTTTTCTTTTTTGTAGTGTCTTCATTAGAAGATGAAGGAGCAATATTCATCTTGGCAACAACTGGACATTAGTAAGCAATGGAGTAACATCTTCAACATTCTAAGGGAAAATGATTTTGAACCTAAATTTCTATACCAAGTTAAATTAGCATGTAAGCATTAAGCATGGTGAAGCAGCTCTTCCGATATGCCCCAAATTTACCAGCCAAAAATCATTTAAGAATTACTAAAAGATACATTCCCATAAAACAAAAAAAGAAAAGGAGGAAGATACAGAATTCAAGAAAAAAAATGGATAAAACTAATAGATTCAAAGCATGGAACTGGGGAGGAGACTGGTGATGGCTTGAGCTTTCTATTTGTTGAAGAGGTAAATATTGTTGAGCCAGAGAAGACGAAGAACTTGGAGACTCCGGAAGAAGAGTCTTCAGAGTGGAAGGAAAAACAAGCCCTCAGGTAAGAAGCTTCAGAGATAGAAGAGGAGGGTGGAGAGGCCTGAGGAGGAGGGCAAGAGAGGCCTGAGGAAGAGGGGGGAGAGGCCTGAATGCTAGAGGAGGAAAGAGAAGACACTTTAGTATTATTTAACGAACAGGATCTAACCTACCAAAGTCATACTGTGGTAAATACAAAGCATGGAGTTGAGGAAATAACCAAAAATGCCTTGGAGATTATTTTAATTAAAGAGGGAGAAGATTCTGAGCCACAGGAGGAAGATAGTTCAGAGTGGGAAATGGAAATAATTTCATTGTGGGGGGAGGAGAAGACTCTGAAGCAGAACATGTAAAGACCGCCTCCCAGATTGAGAAAAGAGAGGCCTCAAAAGTGGACTTAAAGAAATTGCCTCTAGTTATGTGGTTTGGGAGTCTGAGGAGAAAAATTTGCCAAAATGTTGGATAGGAAAAAAAAAAAAAAAAACAATAAAGAGGAAACAGCTATGCTCATAAATCAAGGAGTTGGGATAGTATGTTCGGCGCCTCTCCCTCAAAGTCACTAGAGCTACGTTCTGATAAACAGAAAAGGCATCTATGTACAAATTTGAGTATTCCATGAGAAATCACTACACTTTTAAGGAAAACTAAGACAGATACAAAACTCTGCAAAAGAGGAGCCAACATCTAAAGAAACAGACTTAAAATAAGAAAACTTTACCAGAAGTAATTAATAACTCAGAAAGATACAAGAGATTAGAAATAAAAATCATACAGAAGTCTTAGAAATAAAAAACTCAATAGATGCTCAGAATAGACATACTTGAAGAGACAAGAGACAATCTAGAAGATTGACTTGAGGAAATCTCTAAGGATACAATGTAAATGGCCAAACAGTTAATAAAGATCAAGAGACAGGATAGATCCAGAAGTTCCAACATCCATTTGACAGGAATTCCAGCAAAAAATAAAGGGAATGGAGCAGAGAAAATAAAATTAAGGAAATGATTGAAAAAATTTTCCAGAACTAAACAAAGATTCAAGTCTTGAGATTGTCAGTACTTACCCAGTACCTAGTAAGATTGATGAAAAGAGACTCACTCCTACAAATCTAGGAATCCCAAAGATAAAAATATAACGGCTTCCAGAAAAAGAGAGAGCCTACAGAGGAACAAGAATCAGGTTGACAGATTTATCATTAGATACTCTGGATGCTAGAAGTAAATGGGGACAGGATCATAAAAGTTCCACAGGGAGGTTTTAACCTTAGAATCCTACATCCAACCAAAGTGGCATCTGATTTTGAAGGTAAAACAAAGACATTTTTTGATACTAAAGAATTCGGTTTATTTCTTGCATACCCTTTGAAAGAATTACTGCAAGATATATTTTAGCTATCTAGGGTGACCCTAAACACATACACACTATATATATTATCTTCCACACCAAAAATCAACAAGGAAAACAGGAAAATAAAATGCCACGTATCTACCTAGATAGATAAACAGCTAACAGTGTTAGGGGACTAGGGGAAAGGAAGGTTACAGATACTGCCTAAATGTTGGTAAAGTAAAAGAGGGTGTTAAAATTAATCACGGAGGGATCCCTGGGTGGCGCAGTGGTTTAGCGCCTGCCTTTGGCCCAGGGCGCGATCCTGGAGACCCGGGATCGAATCCCACGTCAGGCTCCCGGTGCATGGAGCCTGCTTCTCCCTCTGCCTGTGTCTCTGCCTCTCTCTCTCTCTCTCTCTCTCTCTGTGACTATCATAAATAAATAAAAATTTAAAAAAATAAAAAAATAAAAATAAATAAAATAAAATAAAATTAATCACGGAGCTTGGGTGACTGAATTAGTTAAGCGTTTGCCTTCAGCTCAGGTCATGATCCCAGCGTCCTGGAATCCAAGCCCTGTGTCAGGCTCCCTAGTTTGTGGGGAGCCTGCTTCTCCCTCTGCCTACCAGTAGCTCTCCCTGCTTGTGCTCTGTCAAATCAATAAAATAGTTTTTAAAAAATTAATGTTAATCATCATAGCTTGTGTTGGAGTATACTTTCTAAACTATGAGGGGGAAAGAGGGGATCAGTCAATATAACCATAGACAAGAAGAGGTGGGGTGAAAGTAATAGAAAAGCACAGGTTAAAAGATGGCAGAAAAGAAAAATGCAAAACTGGAACTCTTATCAAGAAAAGGGTAATTTTATCATCTCTACTGATGTGAATCTTGCCACTTTATAGTAAACCTCTTCCTTTAAAAAAAAATATATATATATACTTTAAAGCTGTAGTAATCAAAATAGTATGGTACTGGCACCAAAACAGACACATAGATCAACAGAACAGAATAGAGAGCCCAGAAATAAACCCAAACTTACAGGGTCAATTATTCCACAACAAAGAAGGCAGGCATATATATGCAATGGGGAAAAGACAGTCTCTTCTATAAACCGTGCTGGGAAAACTGCACAGCTACATGCAAAAAAAAAGAAACTGGGCTACTTTCTTTCACCATACACAAAAATGAACTCAAAATGGATTGAAGACCTAAATGTGAGACCTGAAACCATACAACTCCTAGAAGAAAATACAGGCAGTAAGCCCTCTTGACATTGGCCTAGCAACATTTTTCTAGATATGTCTCCTAAAGTAAGGAAAACAAAAGCAAATATAAACTATTGGGACTACACTAAAATAAAAAAAGCTTTTCCACAGTAAAGGAAACCAATAAAACAAAAAGACCACCTACTGAATGGGAGAGGATATTTGCAAATAATGTTTCTGATAAACGGTTAATATTCAAAATTATATATAAAGAACTTCAACTCAACACCCAAAAAAAAAAACAAAAAAACAAAAAAACAAAAAAACAAAACACATTCTGATGAAAAATACAGGCAGAGGACCTGAAGAGATGTTCTTCTAAAGAAGATATCCAGATGGCCAACAGAAACATAAATTTTGGTATGAGGGGATAAATGTGAATGGTCTCAAATGTCACATTCAGAAATTAACACTAGTTAAGGCACATAGCAACAGAGCAGTCAAAGCAGGCAGTGTGTTATTTTATAGTTGTCAACTACTGTATCTTAAAGGGAGACCAAGTTTCCTCATTAAGGCAATTTAACTTTAGAGCTCCACACTACTCATTTCAATATTTTCCAATTACCTATCTTCTTCAAATCCTCTCCCATCCTAGCTGCTTAGAATTTCTGGAATTTCTTTCCTGGAATTTCTCCTCTACTAGCTGCAGACAGGCATGACAGCTTCCCAGTACTTTATAGTAGATGAACTGGACCAAAAACCTGCCAGATGGGAGAAGTTTGTTTCAAAGAAAAGGAAGGATACAGAAAAGAACATATGTATCTAACCTATATCACCACAGGCCACGATGGTCCAATGTCCCAACCTAGACGGCTGAGCATCAGGGGCTTCAGACTAATCTCCACCCCCAAGAGTGCTGTTGGCCCATTACATAGTATTAAAGACAACGACAGGACTGGTCAAGGAACCAAGCAACCAACGTCCTAGCCCTGTCTTGACATAAACTAGCTGTGCAATCACTGACAAATCCACTGTCCATCTCCAGATCTCCTTTCTACATATACAGTGCGCATTAGAGCCAACAGTCTCTAAAGGCCCTTCTAGCTCCATCATTGAGAGACTGAGACCCCTCCAAAGCAGGGCTCTGGCTTCCTGTTTGCATTCCATGCACCTCCCAGTAGAAATTCTCAGGTCACTAACAGGAGCCTCCTCTGCCAGCACCATGGAAGAGACTCTAACCTAGTTTAAAGCATGGACACCGCCCCCCCCCAAATAAATAAATAAATAAATAAATAAATAATAATAATAAAGCATGGACCCCTGCAAAGGAGCCTTCTCTCCTCCAAAGTTAGAGGATGCAGGACAATGCTATAGCAGTGAGGGGTGACCCTCTGTTACCACTGCAGGAAGAAATCCCATCTAGTCATCAGGAGAATTAAAAGCCATATGTTTTCTGGCCCAAAACAGATCAGTACTATGGGGGGAGAGGAGGGGGGAGAACATGTATACCAGCAAATACCCTACACAGTGGACTCCCAACAATAAATACTCTTGCAATTTGTATCCTTAAAATTCACCATAGGGGCACCTGGGTGGCTTAGCGTCTGCCTTCGGCTCAGGTTATGATCCCGGGGTCCTAGGAACAAGGCCCACATTGGGCTCCCCGCTCAGCGGGAAGCCTGCTCCTGCTTCTCCCTTTCCCCCTACCTTGTGCTCTGGGTCTCTCTCAAATACATAAAATCTATAAAAAATAATAAAATTCACTGTAAAGTATATATGTGGCACCCAAATACCTGTCACACAGAAATGCCTTTCTAGGGAAAAGAAAATTCTGTCACAACAGATTCTACATCTTTGGCAGACTCACTAAGGGACATTTAATTTCAAAAGTTGAGAATCTCTCATGTGGTTAAATACCCTCTTGTGGGAAAAACTGAGCCTAGAGCATTCTCTGGACTGGTAAGAGGGTGCCAGTAGTCGACAAATGGGTCCGCCATTCCCATGGTCAGTGCCTTCACAATGTGGCACACGGTTGGGGGTGGTGATGGTACACGTGGCCTAAGGGCTGCAGCTGGGTAAGAGACTGACCCAAGGCACTCGGCAGACAAGAAGCCAGCAGGGCAAAACCTAGGCAGCCCTTAGTTTTTCCTACAACTGGGCCAAGACACTCCTGTGGTCTCTAACCTGGGAGCTAGTGCCTGCACTTCTTACTAGTGTAATGCACTGTCTGTAGCCTTTCTCACTAGCCTACCTTGGTCGACCTTTGGTTCACCAGAAAATACTTTGTTCTCTGAACTGGGACTTCTTTTTTTTCCAATTAAGGGAATGACAGGATGACAGGTGGTGGCCCTCTGACTGCACTCGATCCACTGACCCAGGAGGTCCTACTGGATAAGAGGACAATGGCCACCGCCCCTGGCCTCTCCACGCCTAGGAGCTATGACCCTGATAAGAATCAGTATAAGGGGCAAGGGTAAACCAGGGTTTTCATCTGAGAAATGTAAGCATTACAGCATTCTTCTGGCTCTAAAATAATGCAGGAACCTAGAAAACCAAGTTACTATCCATACACTTCCAGTTACTGACCTCAGGCTAAGTAAAGGTAATCTTTCTAAAAAGAGGCCTATGTGTTTCAAGCATTGCCCAGGAGTGCTTACCTGTGCCCTATGAGGCTGCAGTCTGTCCTGGGGCTCAACCCCTTCCCAGCCCACCATTCCCTGGCAAATTCTAGGGCCTCTCCTTTCCTTTCAGGGCTTTAGATATCACCAAATACCAGTCTCATTTACCAAAGACATTTCTAAAGGGTGTCCTCCTTTCTTTCCTTGGCAGTAATAAGGACAGTAACTAGAACTTCCCTGGAGAGATGGCACAGTGTGATTCTTGACAACAAGGGCTCTCTAGACTGCCAGGCTTGGAATAAAACCCCATGTCACCTGCATACTCCAGCGTGGGACAATAAACAAATGAGTTCAGCTCTGAGCTGTGAGGTGTTCCAGCTGTAAACTGACAATATTCCCACATTGACTCAAGAGTTTTCCTATAAAGGAACTACTCTACCTTCTACTGTTCTTGGAACATAATATTGTATTTCCATTAAATGGATTCATTCCAAGGTGGAAAGCATGTTGCTTCTGGAGTGGCAAAGGTAGTATTTTCACCACCCTTTCGCTGGATCTCATTTGTAGCAGTACTTGAAGAAGAGAAGATGGGGTTTCCCCTGGAATTACCTGCAGCCCCTGCTGTGAGGTCAATGGCAGCTTGGATAGCAGGATTGGGCTTCATGTTCGCCCACTCCTCTGCTGGGCTCCGTGGAAGGCAACTCTCTGGAACTTATGACAGGTGTCTCATATCCCTGAAAGGAGAGGAGAGGAGAGCTCACCATCAGTGGGGCCTCTGCAGCCTCCCTTTCTCTAGAATAGCCGCCCAGTTACTGGGACCTCAACTTCTGGGAGCTCTACATTTCTCCAAAGAAAGGCAGTCAAGATGTCAGTGGAGCCTAGCAACTGGCATCCCCTTCTCCCTGCCCATTATCTCCCCATAAAAATCTCTCAAGTCATAAACCTTCCCTGAGTATCAAAGCTACAGCCACTAGTAGGGGGCATGTCAACTGTCTTTCTGAAAAACTTAACAAATGAATGCCAAATGCCAGACACCCAAGGCATATCAAACTAGTTTTTCAGAGGCCTAATTGGAACTCTGAGTCAATTAGGTCAGTTCTAAATTCACACAGCAGCCTATGTCCCCAATAGGAGGTCACAAAACAGAAGTCTGGAAAGGAACGGAGAAGAGGCTCTGCAAAGTGACACATGGTGGAGGGGTGGGGGGGGGGGGTTTGAATGCCTACTCTGCCACCAGCAGGGTGGGCCCCTAAAGCTGGGAGTCTCCACATATAAAAGGTGAAGAAGTATTATCATAATACAAAGGCAATCACAAATAGCCACGTGAGACAGATGTTCTTATAACTACAGAACACAGCACCAAATGTTACTAATTGTCAGAGTCCTCTCTAGAACTTCTCAACCATAAACGTGTACATTAATCACATGGGGACCTTGTTAAAATACAGATTCTGATGTGATGGGCCTCAGGTGGGACCAGAAACCCTGTCAGTCATGACAAGCTCCCAGATGAGGCTGATAATGACTGGCCACCAACCACATTTTGAGAAGCAACACTTGGTCCAGTGTGTCCTAAATTTGTTTGATAAGAATTACTGGGATGCCTATGAAATATTCAAATAAGCCACTCTCCTAGTGATCTTGATTCAGCATGTTTGAGCTAGAGCCTAAAAAGTTTGGGAGGGGATCCCTGGGTGGCTCAGCGGTTTGGTGCCTGCCTTTGGCCCAGGGTGTGATCCTGGAGACCCAGGATCAAATCCCATGTCAGGCTCCCAGCATGGAACCTGCTTCTCCCTCCTCCTGTGTCTCTGCCTCTCTTTCTAGGTCTATCATAAATAATAAATAAATCTTAAAAAAAAAAAAGTTTGGGAAAACGAGAGTCTACTCCTCTACCTTTAGACAAAAATCAACTATTGCAGAGGAATGGACTTTATAAATATGGATTTTTTTTTCATTTTTTTTTAATTTATTTATGATAGTCACATAGAGGGAGAGAGAGAGCACCCCCCGGCGTGGAGCACCCCCCGGCGTGGAGGCCCCCGGCGTGGAGCGCTGCTTGTCGGCGTTCCCCAGGCGGTCGCCGTGCGGTTGGCGGCGCTGCTGGTCTCCCGGGTCGCCGGGCCCGCGCGCGCCGCCCCCACGGGAGGGCCGGAGAAGGGACGCCGAAAGGACTCCGCTTTTCTCTTCAACGGGCTCGGGGAATGAGCTTTACCCCGACCAGGCTCGCCTACTAGCCCCAAGCCCTTTGTACTTTTCAAGCCCTCCGAAGCCTTCTTAAGCTACACAAGAATTATGATCAGTTGCCCTCACCTTTTGAGTTTTAGTCCTCGCCGTCGTTTGGTATCCTAACGATTCTGTAAGTCGTCCCTCGTGGGATTCATGGTGTTTAAGTTTGGCTTATCTGAAGGGGTTGAATTCACACTGACGACACGGAACGATCCAGGCCTCTCTGATTAAGGAATGTTACACATCCAAAGAATTGAACGCGTGGAGAAGCCACTTCGCTTACACCCTGGGTGACTCTCCCCCACTTGCCTCCACTTTTCCTTTAAAATGCACCGTTGGGTGTTTTTGGTTGTGGTCAGGAGTTAAGTATTGATTGGTAGGCAGAGACCCAAAAGGCAAGACTAGTTGAATCCACTACTTGTATGACCTTGGAAAAGCTCATGCCCTCTGGCCTCAGCTTTCCACGTGGAAAAGGGAGTTTGGATTAGGACCCTCCTATCCTTCTCTAGGTACAGGATGGCCACAACCTTCTCAACGCGAGTTACTACTGATTTTGCCTCTCCAGTCCTGTCAATAACATAAAATCCATGTCTTGTCGGGTTCACTTAGTTGCTTTTTCAAGTCCAGGACTGTGCCTTTGTGGTTGCTGGTTTTACAATGTTTTGTAAGGAAAGCAAGATTCTTGGTGTCTGGTCATTGGCAACATGTGTCAACTGGCCAAACTTCTTAGTGGATAATTTTTTCTTTCTGCTGATGTTAAGGTTGACATTGATCCAACCAGCCCACCCCCCTTCTGAGAGGTGGCCCCAGTGGGAGCACAAAGGTCTTTAGTGTTAAGACTAAAGATTGCACTTCCTTACTCATGCATAAGTCACTCACATACTCTGAAAACCAACCAGAATTGGTTGTTGAATTATCTTAATATTCTGCTAATGAACCATCTTTCATTTTTTAAAAAAATCCCGCCGCTGCTCCACGCCGGGGGGTGCTCCACGCCGGGGCCCTCCACGCCGGGGCCCTCCACGCCGGGGGGCCCCCACCGCCGAGCGTCCAGCCTCGGGCCGCGGGGACCAGCCCGCCGGCCGCCGAGACGCTCCTGCCGCGGGGCTCGGGGCCGGCGGGCGCAGGGGCGCTCTGAGGCCGCCTCCAGCCTCCTCTGCGCGGCCTCACCGTGCACGAGCTGGCCCGGCAACCCGCGAGCGTCCCCCTTCCCTGCGCCCCCGCCCCGGAGGCCGACACTCCGGGGGGCCACGGAGGAACACCCCCCGCAGCACGTGCGCGCCGCGGACCCCGAGCCCCGGCCCCCCCCGGCCGCCCGCCCGCCCGCGAAGCTCCCGCCGCGCCTCCTCCCCGCGGGCCCCCGGAGCACCGGCCGGGGCTGCGCTCACCGCCACGCCAGCTGGCCGCGTCCCGCTCGGGGTCAGGCGCGGGCTCTCGACGCTGCCTCCGCGGCCCGGGCGGCCGCTTAACACCCACGTCGGCCGCGGGCCGGCCCCCCGCCCCGCCCCGCCCCGCCCTCTCCTGCGGGGGCGCTCGGGCGGCGGGGGCGCTCGGACCGGGCCCCACGAGCCCAGGGGCGCCCCGCGGCGGGGGGCTGCGCGGGGCGGGGGCGGGGCGGGGGCGGGCGGCGGGGCGGGGGCGGGAGCGCGGGGCGGGGGCGGGAGCGCGGGGCGGGGGCGGGAGCGCGGGGGGGCTGCGCGGGGCGGGGGCGGGGCGGGGGCGGGCGGCGGGGCGGGGGCGGGAGCGCGGGGCGGGGGCGGGAGCGCGGGGCGGGGGCGGGAGCGCGGGGGGGCTGCGCGGGGCGGGGGCGGGGCGGGGGCGGGCGGCGGGGCGGGGGCGGGAGCGCGGGGGGGCTGCGCGGGGCGGGGGCGGGGCGGGGGCGGGAGCGCGGGGCGGGGGCGGGAGCGCGGGGGGGCTGCGCGGGGCGGGGGCGGGGCGGCGGGGCGGGAGCGCGGGAAGCGGAAGTGGCGGGTGAGGCGGCGCGCCCGGCCCGCGCAGGCCGCAGGAGCCGGCCCCGGAGCGGCTGCGGGTCTCCGCAGGGCGGGGGAGCCCTGTCCCTCCTCCAGGCTCCGGGGGGACTCCCGAGAGGCTCGCCCCCCGCTTAGCGCTCAGGACGCGGGCGGGGGGGTCAGGAGGACCCACCGAGCGAGGTCTTCAGGCTGATTGACCTTGCCGGACCTCAAGGCCTCGATTTTAGATTATATTTGAATACAAAAGTGCTGGAAACGCAGTGATGAAAAGTACATTCGCTTATTGCCAGAGAAAAACCCCACAGAGCACACACTTCCCGTTCTGCATATCGCAAGGAAATCCATCCTCACTTGACCCCTTCGAGAAAGTAGGCCCACCCATGAAAACGAGCTCTAAATAGCTCCTCTGATCTTTTAGTTCCTAATGAATTATAGGCTCTCTGGCATTTTATTCAAAAGCACAATTCAAGGAATCTTGCATACCAGGAGTAAAGGAATTTTCTCTAGTTCCCTACTAGGGACAAAGAGCTATTATTACTGAGAGCTGCTCAATATAACGCAGTCCTAGTCTTTGGGTTTCTTTGGTTCAGTGTTCATGCATTTTTCATTTTCTATGCTGTATTTTCCTCCTTAAACCATGCTCTCTTTTCCTTTTACAGTTGGTTTTTGCCCGTTTGATTGTGGTGGTGGATTAGTGACAATGTCAGTTAAGTGATGGGGGGGGGACTTAAATATTCCATGTGACTTGTGTTTGTGCTTCATGAGAACGCCCAACTGCATAGACCTTCATGAGGTGGAGGTGCTATGAAGGCATCAGAACTCCTGATAAATGAGGCATTCATCAAAACAGCACAAAACTGTCTTTTCACAAAATTAGCGCTTTAGAAGTCAAGTTTCTGAAACAATTCAATTACGGAAACAAGCGAAGGAGTTTGAAATACTTGCCCAAAGTGACTTGTGACCTAACTGGGGGGAAGCTGACTCAGGAGCAGAACCTACCCTTAAAAAATCCCGGAGGACAAAAGGACTTTCAGTATCCCCTGTCCAGTGGCTTTAGCAAGCTAGAAAAATTAGGCCCAAAGGAAACCTCATTAAAGAAAGATCCAGATCTTCCGTTGCAGATTGGAAAGAGCACTGGAACTGGAACCAGGATGCTTCTGTAAAAATCTGGGTGACTTTTAATGAGTTATTTAACTTTTTCAAAGCCCAGCCTTCATGCAACTGCATCATGGCCTCCGATCTTCTGGATCCTGCTGGGGCCATCCACCACTTGGGCCACTGCTGCTCTGGGAGCCTACTGGGGCCATCCACTGTGAGGACAGGTGCTACTCCAGTCCACTGTGTGCACCTCGTTCTTTGTGTGGTCTCCCTGAACCCCTTCTCCTACTCTCACAAGGGCTACTCCAGACTCTCACCACACCATTTCTTCTCTCCCTCACCTCTCTTCAACAACCTTAGCCTCAGTTTATTCGTACACTCAAAAACAACCAGGAAACATTTCTGCAAGTTTTTAACCCCTAATTTACAAAGTTATCTTTTTTTGGAAAAAAAAAAAAACACATCCATTTGCCTCTATCCTGTTGTCTTGTTTGCTGTATCTTGCTGGCACCTCGAACCATGGCTGGCACCAATGATGCTAGTGAAGGCACAGAGGCTCCCAGGGGTCAAATCGTGTGCCCAAAGTTATATAAGTACTAATAAAAGAGCTGGAACTCCACAAAATTGTGTTCAATTCTGAAGTTCATGTCCATAACCTCCTAGACAGCCTCCTTTTAAAAGCAAGAGGGTTGCAGGAACCAGTTCTTTCTCCTGAAATAGATCTCCCTTCATATCTTATAAATTCACCTCAGCAACTTAAAATCCCTCACAGGAGTGGCTCTTTCTGTTATCTTTGCTTTAGGAATAGAAACACAAATATAAAATGTTGAAAAGCTTAACATCTCACAGCTCAGAGAACTGATTGGAAAACCACCTGCTTGGTATCCACACAAACTTTGTTTTATGGCTAATTCCCCAGATATCTGATGGCCTGGAGAACAGGACTTAAAAGAGTCCTGCATTATGCTTTCAGTATAGGTAGGTTAACCCAATGGCATTTCTGAGCTGGGTTCCCAACACCAAGCAAATACAATGCACTGACCCCTTTGCTCCAGTTGGTTGATTATTACACTTGGACTGCGCAATCCAGGGACATTAGTGCAGCTGACTGTGATGGAGGGCAGGTGTGACGCAGGTCAGAAGAAAGGGGGCAGAGTAGCTAACACAGAAAAGGGAGACTTTGCTATTTCAATAGTATTTCACAATGCAATAGTTAATGACACCAAAAGGAGAAATAATTTCATCACTTGAAGCATTTTGGCCCTAATACCATGTGGATGTGTCTTAACAAAGTGTTAATTGGAGTTGTAAATAATTTAAAAATGTAAATCATTTCCAATTCAAGGGTACTTTTAATTAGTGAGAAAGGAAAAAAATGCTTTGATTACACAACTCCCATTGAATATTATTGGCTGCTGATGTAACCTTTATTGAAAATTCTCTCAAATCTTTTATGAAATTAGGTAGACTTTGTATTTGAAATAAACGTGGATTTTTATTTTTTGTCATCTATATGGAATAAGGGAGTATTTTGTATCCCATGAAAAAGTTAAGACAATGTTTTAAATGAGGGCAATTTCTTTTGTCTTTTCCTTGACAGCTTTTTAATAGTACAAGGGTACCAGCAAATGGTACAAGCAAAAAAAAAAAAAAAAAAAAAGTAAGAAAATCAGCTGAGATGTATATTTCATGAGCCTTAGGATTGAATTTGTCATATATATATATATATATATATATATATATATGTATTTTAAAGACATAATTTATAATAGCAAGGACTTAGGATAAATGCCCATGAGTGGATAAAACTTAATGGATCATCATCAGTAAGAGGAAATACTATGACATAATTTTAAAAATCATTTTTTAAATGACATGCTTTAGGAAATACTTGGCTTCCAGTAGCAGAATGCACAACTATTAATATATTTATTTTGAATATAAAAAGAAATCTAGAAATAGGAAGTTCCAGAGTTGCTTAATTTAACAGCTCAAGGGTATCCCTGGGTGGCTCAGTGGTTTAGCACCTGCCTTCAGCCTGGGGCGTGATCCTGGAGTCCCAGGATCGAGTCCCGCGTCGGGCTTCCTGCATGGGCCTGCTTCTCCCTCTGCCTGTGTCTCTGCCTCTCTCTCTCTCTCTCATGAATAAATAAATAAGATTAAAAAAAAAATTTAACAGCTCAAAAGTATCTGGGATCAGCTTCTCTGTCATTCTCTTGACTTTTCTCTCATGATCACAAAGTGGCTGCCATAGCTCTGTCACATCCTCACATGTAAAATCCAAGTGCAGGAAGGAGCTTTCTTTACAAAATTTTTTATCACATGCAAAAAAACTTTCCCAGAAGCCCCCTGTCCCTTGTATTCCATTAGCCCAGAACTGAGTCTCGTGCTTGCCCAAACATAAACACTGGAAAGAGATTGGAGTTACCATATTTGGTTTAGAACCAGGGTCATCAAACTTCTGAAAATGATCAATCAGCTAGTAAATATTTTAGTAAATATTTTTCAGGGCATGCAATCTCTGTCACATCTACTCAACTCTGCTGTTGTAAACAGAAGCAGCCATAGATACAGTAAAGAGAAAAGTGTGGTTGTGTTCCAAAATAAAACTTTTACCTGTGAGTGTTGAAATTTGAATTTCATATAATTTTTACCTGTCACAAAATATTATTTTGACTTTTATTTTTTTCAACTTTTTAAAACTGTTTTTAAAAAAATTGTATGGCTCGTGGCCATTCAAAAAGAAATGGCATGCCTGATCTTGCTGGCAAGTTGTGTTTTGTCAACCTCTGGTTTTGACCAATGATGACTTCTCCCCTTGGGACTGTGGAAGAGGCCCACCTTTTCTGCGACATTACCACTGCAGACCTGGAGGGAAGCTTGGGGGAAGCAGGGTTTTAGTAGGTCCCCTACAGCATATTAAGCATATGGGAAAATGCTTAGGGATATAATCATTTTTAAAAGCAGATTGTATGTCAATATGGACTGCAATTGGACAGTCTCAACCATTCTGGTTTCATTTTGAAATCCCTATTTACCAAGACCTGTATTTGACACAGGCATCTCAAACGCCTTTTCCTAGTTTTCCTAAACATGTCTGTTCACTGCTTCCTATCAATAACAAATTTTCATTTAGCACTGATCAGCTCTGTATCAACCCGCACTAAGAAATACAGAAATGGAAGACAATGGGTAGCCTCAAAGAAACCTCAGCCCAAGTAAAGGAGGAAGAAACAAATAATTAAAATTTGGGGAGGACTTGCAGCAAGTGGGGTGTGGGTAGTGTGGCATCTCAGAGCAGGAAATAAAGAATGGAAAAGCGAGTTTCATAGGAGACCCCCAGGGGACACCCATATCAGAGTGGGTTTTGAAAGACAAATGGCTCTTTCTTAAGAGGAAAGCTCAGTTAGAATCAGCAGAGAAGCCAGCTCTGGAGTACAAGAATAACTGATTAAAATGATACCGAGTAACTTTTGGAATCTCTGAAAGAGGAGATGGAGCACCCTGAAGGACTTGAAACAGTCCCCAAGCCGCTGCAGAACAGCCATGGAAACTATGCTGCAACTCCTTCAGAGCCCCTAGATTTTATAGTTCTTACTACTGTCCCATTTGTACCAGAGCCTCTGCATCATAACTACTGTTCTTCCAAAGGTGGGCACCTTCATTACCAGCCTTGCGTGATAGGTCACTGCCACATCCTGTCCAGTGCCTTGTATTGCTTATTTCCAAATTGATAAATCACATAGAGACAGTGGATGGAAGGAGAGCAAGTCATGTGCCTGTACCCCGACCTGCAAAGGGGACTGGGATCCTGAGATTTCCGGCTTGTTTTGAAGAGGAAGGAATCACTTGGTAGGAAACTCCCTGAATGTAGGCAGGGCTTTAAAACAATGCCAAGTAGCCAGAAAACATGACACATGTCCACTCCAGGCAGGCTAAGCATTCCCATCAGGGGTGTTAGAAAACAAAATCCAGCCAAGTGAATGTGAAGATTTAATTGGCTTTATTAAGCAATTCATGAATCGGGCAGCATTCCATCTAATAAGTAGAGGGGAACATGGAGAGGAGCTGTGCAAAATAGAAGTTTTTTAAAGGAAGGAGGATGGAGGGAGAAGTTATTTGCAAAAGAAAAGAAAGGATTGTTTCAGGCCAGGTCAGCTTCTTTTATGGTGAAAGAGAAAAACAGGGTTTATCATGGAGATAACCTCACTAGTGCTGATCAGGAAATTTCATATTGACTGTTAAAAGGTCACATTCCTGAAATAAGTTGAAACTATAAGTCTGGGTTTACTGTTGTAGGGGCAAATGATTCCAATTTGGGCTTTAAAAAAAAAAAAACAGAGAAGACTGCATGTGCAAAGGTACAAATTCAAATGCAGAACTGCAGCAGTCTGGCTCTCCGGGGGTGGGGGTGGGTATAAAGTAAGAGTGTTGGAAGATTCTGCTGGATGGGTGGGAATAGCCACTTGCTGAGCCCTCAGGGATCCTATAGTAGAATCTACTCTATGTCCCCTGCTGAGGCACACAAACTGTGGCTTACTTCTCACCTGGCTGCGGCCTTGCCCATGATGGGTTTTAGGCACTGTCAAAATGAATCATTGTGAGAGGTGCCTGGGTGGCTCAGTTGGTTAAGTGTCTGACTCTGAATTTTGGCTCAGGTCATGATCTCAGGGTTGTGAGAGGGAGACCTGCATGGGGCTCTGCTTGGTAGGTGTGCACTTGAGATTCTCTCCCTTCCACTCCCCGCCACCTGCCGCTATTGTACATGTGCTCTCCTGCTCTCAAATAAATAAAATCTTTTTTTTTTTTAAGATTTTATTTACTTATTCATGAGAGACACAGAGAGAGGCAGAGAGAGAGGCAGAGACAGGAGAAACAGGCTCCATGCAAGGAGCCCAGTATGGGGCAGCCCAGGTGGCTCAGTGGTTTAGCGCCGCCTTCAGCCCAGGGGATGATCCTGGAGACCAGGGATTGAGTCCCATGTCAGGCTCCCTGTATGGGGCCTGCTTCTCCCTCTGCCTGTGTGTGTTTCTGCCTCTCTCTCTCTCTCTCTCTCTCTCGAATAAATAAATAAAATTAAAAAAAAAAAAAAAAGGAGGGCAGCCCTGGTGGCTCAGAGGTTTAGCGCTGCCTTCAGCCCAGGGTGGGATCCTGGAGACCCGAGATCGGGTCCCATGTCAGGCTCCCTGTATGGGGCCTGCTTCTCCCTCTGCCTGTGTCTCTGCCTCTCTCTCTCTCTATGTCTCTCATGCATAAATAAATAAAATCTTTTAAATAAATAAATAAATACATACATACATACATACATAAATAAAAGGAGCCCAGTATGGAACTGGATCCTGGGACCCCGGGATCACACCCTGAGCCAAAGGCAGATGCTCAACGGCTAAGCCACCTAGGCGTCCCTAAAATCTTTTTTTTTTTTTTAAGAATCATTGAAATAAATTTGTTGAATTGCCTCATTGTCTTAAAATTCACCAGTATGACTGTTGTAGGTGTCTTCTTTCCCACAACTAGGCCTGTCTATGTCTATAATGGATACTTTTCTAAAGGCTAATTTGATTTAGATATGGAAGTATTCAGTTGCTAACTTTTAGAACCACATCCCTGTTCCTCAGTGATGCTTTCATTTAGATGCCAGATCAAAACGATTTTAAAAAAAATATTTATTTATTTGACACAGAGAGAAAAAGAGCACACACACAAGCAGGGGGAGTGGCAGGTGGAGGGAGAAGCGGGCTTCCCGTGGAGCAGCGAGCCCTATGTAGCACTGGATCCCAGGGCTCCAGGATCATGACCTGAGCCAAAGGCAGACAGTTAACTGACTGAGCCACCCAGGCACTGATCAAAACCATTTTTAAAAATGGTAACAAAGGGGCACTTGGGTGGCTCAGTGGTTGAGCACCTGCCTTCAGCTCGGGTTGTGATCCCAGAGTCCTGGGATCGAGTTCTGCATCCAGCTCCCCGCAGGGATCCTGTTTCTCCCTCTGCCTTTGTCTTACCTCTCTTTCTGTGTCTCTCATGAATGAATAAATAAAATCTTTTTTTTTCATGGTAATAAAATATGGCTTGAGAGCCAGAATGAACAATAATCTGTTTTATGGTAAAAAAATGAAAGAATTACCAACTTTGCTGATCTTTTACACTTACCAAATAAATCATCAAAGTAAGCATTACAAGCATTTTATAAATACTTTTTAAATAATAATTGTTTTTTAAAATTTTTTTATGATAGTCACACACACAGAGAGAGAGGCAGAGACACAGGCAGAGGGAGAAGCAGGATCCATGCACCGGGAGCCCGATGTGGGATTCGATCTGGGGTCTCCAGGATTGCGCCCTGGGCCAAAGGCAGGTGCCAAACCGCTGCGCCACCCAGGGATCCCGGAACATATTTTTTAAAGGAAAAATATGTGTATCTTGAAAGCTACTTAAAAATAAACTTACTTAGGGGCACCTGGGTGGTTCAGTCAGTTAAGCATCTGCCTTCAGCTCAGGTCATGATCTCAGGGTCCTGGCATCGAGCCCTCTGCTCAGTGGGGAGTCTGTTTCTCACTCTCTCTCTATTCTCTCTCTTAAATAAATAAATAAAATCTTTAAAATAATTTTTAAAAAATAAAAATATACCTATTTAGAAAGAGAAAAAATAATAATTGTAAAGGGTATTTCTCTTTGCCCTCCTTTTTCTTTTATGATCATTAGAAGCTGCAAAATCTATAATTGCTTCTATTTTCTTAGAAGTGCAAACTTATCAGAAATTTACAAATATATTTTCTCCTTCAGGTTCTTTTCATCCCTTATGTTCACATCCGACAGCAATCAGATATATCCCTTCAAATTTTCAGAGTCAATAAACACCAATTCAGCTTGAACTAACTACTGGCAAACGGGGAGGCGGGGGGAGACATGACAGATGACACTTAATGTATAGCTTCTCCATAAAATAGGGAGGAATAGTTCCTCCTTTGGTCACTATGAAGCAGTAGGTCAAGTGACACGAATTGTGGCAGAACAGTTGCCTTGGCAACTATCATGCTAGACTATCTCAACCCTACGGTTCTTAGATCTTTTCTCTTCTCTTATGTATTTTGGTCACTGTGGTCAGTGGGAGATTTGAAGTTTATCTTCTGGTGGTGGACCCCTTTTTGTGGACTAAACAAGATGACCAGAAAAGGAAGTCTTTATATTGTATCCCCAAGGATGTTGTGTACACTGATCATTTAATACATGGTTAAAAATTCACTTGTTTTTATTTTTTAAGCTTTTTTTTTTAAACAAGAAGCTTAAAAAAAATAAACAAGGAGCTTAAACTCAAGACCCTGAGATCAAGACCTGAGCTGAGATCAAGAGTCTGACACTTGTTCAACTGAGCCATGCAGGTGCCCATGTTAACAATTACCTTGTGATATAACACCAGAAATAAGAGGAGGCTGAGGTCTCTTATCCTAAAGCAGTGCTAAGACTCAAAGCTTAAGGGGGACCACCTGGGTGGCTCAGTTGTTAGGCGTCTGCCTTAGGCTCAGGTAATGTCCCAGGGACCTGGAATTGAGCCCTACATTGGGGTCTCTGCTGGGCAGAGGGCCTGCTTCTCCCTCTCCCACTATGTACTGCTCTGCCTATTTGTGCTCTCTCTCTCTCTCTCTCTCTGTCAGATGAATAAATGAAGTCTTGGGGGAAAAAATCTGAAGGGAAAAGGTGGTAAGTCCCATGTATTCCAGACAGAGTCACCACAAGTGGATAACAATACTTCCTGGAAGAGTTAAATAAGAGGTTGGCATAATCTGCTGTCTTCCCTTTTTTTGCACAATCTGCTGCCTTTCCTTTTTTTTTTTTTTTTTTTTTTAAGATTTATTTATTCACAAGAGACACAGAGAGAGGCAGAAACACAGGCAGAGGGAGAGGCAGGCTCCATGCAGGGAGCCCAATGTGGGACTCAATCCCAAGACTCCAGGATTACACCCTGAGCCAAAGATGGATGCTCAACCGCTGAGCCACCCAGGCATCCCAGTCTGCTGCCTTCTCATCCATCAGCCCAGCTCTCCTTTCCCAGGCTCCACCATCACAGTCCATAGTAGGAGAGAAATTGAATAGGCGGTAGGGACATGTTTGTCATTAGTCCTAGGCAAACTATGAGGGGCAGGGAGAGCATAGGACTCTTGTCGAGATGCCTATGCTCCCTGTTGCAAGATCATTTAGGTCACCAAAAGATTTATGGAGGGATGGGAGAAATAGGTGAAGTGGATTGAGAGGTATAAACTTCTAGTTATAAAGTAAGTCATGGGCAGCCCCGGTGGCTCAATGGTTTGGCGCCACCTTCAGCCGAGGGCCTGGTCCTGGAGACCTGGGATCGAGTCCCACGTCGGGCTCCCTGCATGGAGCCTGCTTCTCCCTCTGCCTGTGTCTCTGCCTCTCTGTGTGTGTGTGTGTGTGTGTGTCTATCATGAATAAATAAATAAGATTTAAAAAAAATAAGTAAGTCATGGCGATTAAAAGTACAGCATAAGCAATATAGTCAATAATGTTGTAATAACATTGTATGGTGACAACACTTACCATGGTGAGTGTTGTGTGATGTACAGCATTGTCATTGTCAAAACCCTATGTTGTACCTCTGAAACTAATATAACATTGTATGTCAACTACACTTCAGTAATATATTTTTTTAAATTGAAGGGAATATGTATAGCTCTCTTCCCAGCTGGCAGATTGTGAGCTGCCAAGTCTATACCCAAAATGGTGCAGTTACCATCCAAGCAGAGTCAAGCGTGAAGAGGGGATCTCAGGAGGACTTGGTGTGTGTCTTGGGGGCAGCCAGAGCACAGAGGTCTCATGGACATAAGGACTGGTGCCTATTTCTCATATATTTCTGAAGATGGAGAGGCTTAGCCAGCTGTTTGAAGGGATAGTGGCCTGGAAGGACTCAGGGCTTTCAGCCATTCCCATAGCCCCACATGAAGGAAAATATCCCTTACAGGAAGGGGAGGAGCCCAGGGACAGCCCAAGCAGCCAGAGGAGGTGATACATCACCTAAAATGGCCTTGGGGGTAGGCTAACTGCAGCAGAAAGGAAAGATGGCTGCCCTAGTCTGAGCCGGTGCTTCACCATGGAAGGGGACAGGGCAAACCTCCATATTATCCCCTAGAGAACCCCATAGCACAGTCTCTGAAGGGCTCTCATCCACCAACATCAGATGGAACAAGAGCAAGGCTAGTTTAAAAGGCAAACTTGCCTTTCCTATCCTCTTCCTGCCCCGTCTTTGAGGAGCTAAACTCTGATGAGGAAGGGGAGGAGGGAAGGAGAGAGATTGGGAGTTGGAATTGGATCAGACCAAATTATCCTAACCAAGGGATGAGCAAGTTCTAAGATTGATGTGCCCTCCCTATTTTAAAATGCAAGCCAGCCCCTATTTACTGTGCTGTACTTTTAAATTTTCGGTAGTGTATCACATGCTATATAATTTATTTATTTATTATGTCTCTTATTTACACTCTTTCTCTTTCCCTCTCACCTCTGTCCCCATCCTAAAATGTAAACTCTGTAAGATCAAGTGTCTTTGCTTTTTATTGTTTCCCTAATGTCTGCAATGACACTGTCCATTTTGTTAGCCCATCACGACATGTGGCTGCTTAATTTGAACTTACAATGAAATAAAGTAAATGCATTGCTTCAGTTGCACTAGACACATTTAAATACTTAATTACCCTCACGTGGCTGGTGGCTACCATATTGGACAGGACAGATAGGGAACATTTCAATATCAATGAAAGTTTTTTTTTTAAGTAGACTCCATGCCCAGCATGGAGCCCAATGGGGGGCTTGAACTCACAACCCTGAGATCAAGAGTCAGATGCTTAACCCACTGGGCCACCCAGGCACCTAACTGAAAAGTTTTACCGAATATTGTTGATCTAGAACAATAGCTGGCGTGCTATGACACTCAATAAACATTTGTAGAATGTGTAGTTGAATGGCTGAGTTTTGGGGTTTTTTTGTACTTTAAATAAGGACTTTATTAGATTTTCATGAACATTCAAATTGAAGACCACCAGACTAAGGAATTCAGAATTCAGTCAGTCCTCAAGGTACCTGAGGCTCTTCTGTCTTTGAGTTGCATTAAACCTGTGTGGAGATTAACTACAACTTCACCGTATGAAATAGTAGCTTGATTTAAAAGTGTTTCAATGTTAAAACATCATCTTTTTTATTTTAGTGACTATCACAATTATGTGATTTCTGCTTCTGTCTTTACTATAAAAATAGCTAGAAGGGCACTGCTAGTATAACACCCAGTGTTAACTCTCTAAGAAATCATTTGAATTCATTTTCCTAATTATAAAAACTGTTATTCATAACATCTCCCCTTTCTCCTGGGCTGCCAGAAAGCTCAGGACCAAACCAATGCCTAACTACAGCAGTCAGCATGTTTGTTTCTTCTTTTCCGTTGACTTGTCTTTAAGACAAGATAGTATTGGTTAAGAGAACAGGGCCTAGAGGCAAATTGGTCTAATATTAGTAGTGTGTAAACTTGGGTAAATTACTTAATCTTTCTGTGCACCCATCACTAGACACTTAGCCATTTATTAACATTTAAAAACTGCTTTTAGAGAATTGATTATTTTGGAAAAACACAGATACAACCAGGGAAAGGGTATATGAATAAAGAGACACACCCATTCTTTGGAAGGCCCAGTATATCTGAGGCAATACAGCTTAGAGATTATTGCAGGCTCTGGCGTCAGATGGCCTAAGAGGAAAATCCCAGCATCTATTTTTCCAGCCGGCTGAATAAGTTTTCTGGGGTGAGAATGAGGGAAAGATATGGTTCTAACAACTGATGCTCTGTGTGCCTGCCACCCCCATTCCCACTATCCCCAATGCCCATGTGATCTCACAATGAAGACTTCCACATGCCATATTCCACATAATAGGATTCTTTCCCTGCTGTGTGTTAAATACTAAAACATGGGATTCAGTCAATCCCCAAATGAATATCCATCATTCAAAGCAAGTAGTCAACATCTCTGCTCCAAGCTTTGCACTAAACACTAGAAATTTGGAGATGAAATGCAAAACCTCATCTCCCAAATACCTGGGACTGCAGCAAGGGAAGGAGTTCACTGAATATTGCAGATGCATGTTTGGGATGCTGGGGAGCAACAGGGAAAGGGCCCCGGATCAAGCCCAAGGAATGAGGAAAGATATCTGGAGCAGGTAATCTGAGTCTTGAAGTATGAGAAGGAGTTGTGGGTAGGAGTTTGAAAGGAGTGAACAAACCATGCATTTGCAAGAGAAGAAAGGAGAAAGAAACGTGACATCTAGGAGCCCAGGTGGTTCGGTGCAGGATAAGAGGTGAGGGTGATAGGAGAAGAGGCTAGCAAGGAGCGGGGCTGGTCTCTAGAGGTCCCACAGGCCCTGAATGTTGAGTTTATACAGAGGGTGGAAAAGGGAAATGGTGAGTTATTCATTCATATGATATGAATGTGGACAGGTGGAGAGATAGCATGGAGAGGAGGTTGAAAGCATGGACTTCGGAGCCAGACCATCCTGTCCTTGAAGATCGGCTCTCCCATTCGATAGCTTTGTGATAGTGGACAACCTCTTTAAGTCTGAAATTCCTCATCTTAAAAAGGAGAGAGTCGGGGATAACAGGGTGGCTCAGTCAGTTAAGCAGCTGCCTTCAGCACAGGTCATGATCCCAGGCTCCTGGAATTAAGCCCAGCATCAGCTCCCTGCTCAGCAGGGAGCCTGCTTCTCCCTCTCCCTCTGCTGCTCCTCCTGCTTGTACTCTCTCTCCCAAATGAATAAATATAATCATTTTTTAAAAGAGGAGGGGAGAAAAATTGTACCTGGGTCATGGAATTTTGTAAAGATAAGATAAGGTAACATGTATAAAGCACTTATTATAGTGCCTGACACATAGTAAGTGGTCAATAAGCTAACTATTGTTATTATAGGTCATTGGAATAATTGATAAGTAGGTTTCTTGTTTGCCTAATTTTTCTAGTAAATAGTAATCAAATGAATTAACTTTGTCACAATGATAGGAATTTAAAATGTTGTCTGTGTACCCTAATAAAGATATAAACACTTTATTCATTTAACAAAAATCAATTGACCATGAATGATGTGCTAGGCAGTTATAAACTCTGAGAATAAAGTAGTAAACAAGGCTGACCAAGGTCTCTGCTCTTGTGCAACTTATATTCTAGTAGGGGAGGCTAACAATAAATAAGTAAACAAAAGAGTTGACAAGATCTGTAAGCCCCAAGAGGCAGGGAGCTAATCCTTTTGTATCCTGACAGAGCCCAAGTACATGAGAGGGTGTCTACTGTGGGCACTCAATGAATGCCTTGAGTGGATGAAAGGAGACCATTTCAGACGGTGATGAGTGCTAGCAAGGCAAAGAAACTGGGCAACACGATAGAATGGGAAGGTTGGCTCCACCAGGCGTGGTGTGGCTGAGAAGGTGGCTGTTGAGCTAAGTGAGAAAGAGATGAGCGAGGCAATCATGGGATAATCTTTGAGACGAATATTCCAGGAAAGAAGATTTTCCATGCCAAAGCTGAAAGTCCTAGAGCAAAGCTGTGTTGTGTCTGGGAAGAACAGAAAGCAGACCCAAGTTGCTGGAACTGCAGGGAGCAAGGGGAGGGGAGGTGGGGGGATGGAGGTGGGAGCCGCTGGACATGTAGGGCATTTAAGCCCATTTTCTGGCACCGCACAAAACCTACCTGGAAAGCTTTTCTATTCCTCAGCTCAGCAAGTCTATAGAGTAGATTGCTTTGTTTGCTGCCCTCGCTTTTGTATAATAGAATTAGCTTTCCAGGCTGGGGACCTGGAGACAGACTGGATTCCTCTCTTCTTCTGTTGCCAGGCCTCTGGGCTGTGGTTTAGCAGCTCAATGTTTCTGGCTGTGTTGGGTTTATCTGTGAGATTGATGAAACAATAAAAGGAAATCTTACCCTCTGGGGGAAAAAATTCAAAGTGCAATGGGGAGCCAGTTCAGGATTTTAAGCAGGTGAAAAAGATGGTCTGAATTAAATTACTGATAGCTTTAGTGGTGGGAAGAAATTGCAAGAGAATGGGAATGACGGGAAGGGGTCCAGTTAGTTGACCACTGAAATAGTCAAAGCTCAGGACAATGGTGACTTGGACTGGGATCTAGAATAGGGGTGGCAGAGGAATGAGGGAACCCCCAGCTCAGGTTCCAATCGTTTGTAGTCTATTAGTAAGGATGCACATGCACACACACATACCGCACACCACACCACACATACAGATCCTCCATACCACATGCACACACACACTACACACACACATGATGGACATACAGACCCTCCATACCATATGCACACACACATACCACATACAGATCCTGCATACCACACACACACACACGCACCACATACAGACCCTATATACCACATACACACACACCAAACACAGACCCTACATACCACATACATACACACCACGCCACACACGCCACACATGCCACACACAGAGACCCTACATACTACATACTCACACAGAGACCACATGCTACATATATATAGCACCACACACATGCTACATACTACATACACACACTCCATACACATATTACATACCACATACTACACACATACACTCCCCAACCCCCCAGACTCCCACACATATATACCAACACAAACAGGAGCACCACATACCGCCTCCCCCACACACACTATGGTATAAATGTTTTATGTGACATGAGATTGTTTCTGCCTCCAGAGGGCACTTGAGCCTTACAAATACACCCCAGGGGCAAATCGAATTAACTCTTAGAGGAGCAGTTTCCCCAGGGCATAATTTGAGAGGGCCAGGAAAGCAAAAACAAATAATCTCATCTGGAGGTACAGTCTTTGCTTTTTGAAATTTAAAGATCTTCTTTTAAAAATCAAATTTTTGGTGCACCTGGGTGGCTCAGTGGTTGAGCATCTGCCTTTGGCTCAGGTGGGGATCCAGGATCCTGGGATAAAGACCCACACGGGGCTCCCCGCAGGGAGCCTCCTTTTCTCTCTGCCTGTGTCTCTGCCTCTCTCTCTGTGTCTATGAATAAATAAATAAAATCTTAAAAAAAAAAAAGAGTCAGACACTACCAACTGAGCCACCCAGGCACTCCATTATCACTAATTAATTATCATATTGCAGGGATATATATGATACCTCCCAGTTTTGCTGGAAAAAAATTTTATGCACTCATTTACACAAAGTATTGAAAGTTCATTTAGAGTTGATATTTATTTATTTATTTATATTTATTTTTTAGAGTTGATTTTTAGAGAAGGGATTATTTTGCACGTAAGATAACCTTTTACTTACATATGAAATCAAGATTCTAAGTATTTAGTAATGTCTACCAGCCCTAAAGATAAAATATAAAATCTATGGGCATGCCTTGGTGGTTCAGTTGGTTGAGGATTCAACTCTTGATTTCAGCTCAGGTCTTGATCTCAGGGTCCTGGGATCAAGCCCTGCGTCAGGCTCCACCTTCGTTGGGGAGTCTGCCTCTCTTCTCCCTCTATCCCTCTGTGTGTGCTCTTTCTCTCTCAAATAAATAAATAAATCTTTAAAAACGTTCTTAACAATAATAACGATACACTCTTCCTGGACTATCTAGTAAGAGCTGACTGATGAAAGTTCACTGTTAGATCCAGAAGTGGTAATTGCTGAAAAAAGTGGCTTCAGTGTTCTCTAGAAGTGCTATGTTTGAAATCAGAAGACATCCTTATAAAGGACAGTGTTTACTAGCCTTCTAGATAGTTCAACATCCTCAACCAAAGTGGTTTTCTGCAGGAGCTTCAAACCTGTCAAACACATCTATGTGCCAGGAGAATGGGTACACCCCAGGTCAATGGGACAGAAGCTCCTATGCCCACAACCCTTCTAGACCTTGCCCTATGTACCTCTTAATCTAGCTACTATTCATTTTGAATACCTCTAGTAATGGAAGAGATAAATACCAATGCCTCTTGATATACAGCACAGTTAAGATTATAATTTCATTTCTGTAGTTCTGCTAAAAAACTAATAACTTCAATCTAATCACTAGGAAACAAGAAAAAAAATTGGGAGTGTGCTACAAAATAACTGGCCTGAACTCTTCAAAAACCTCAAGGTCAAATACCTGAAACTAATGTAACATTGTGTGTCAACTCTACTTCAAGTTTTAAAAAAAGTCAAGGTCATGAAGGACAAAGATGGACTGAGTCAAAATAGATGAAGAGGCATGGAGTTAAATGCAAACTGTAATCTCTGATCAGGTCCTGGATGCGGAAAAGAGTTTCTTCTGCTTTTGCGATAAAGGACATCACTGTGACAGTTGGTGGAATTTGTTTTTTGTTGTTGTTGTTTTTTGTTTTTTAAATATTTTATTTTATTATTTATTCGTAAGTGACACGGTGGGGCGGGGGAGCAGAGGGAGAAGCAGGCTCCATACACGGAGCCCAATGTGGGGACTCGATCCGGGACTCCAGGGTCATGCCCTGGGTCAAAGGCAGGCATCAAACCACTGAGCCACCCAGGGATCCCCAGTTGGTGGAATTTGAATAAGGTCTGTAGATTTAGTTGTAGTACTGTATTGATGTTATTTCTTAATTTTATAATTTTACTGTACTTAGGTAAGAAAATGCTCTCTTTTTTTTTAAGATTTTATTTATTTACTCATGAGAGAGAGAGGCAGAGACATAGGCAGAGGGAGAACGAGGTTCCCTGAGGGAGCCCAATGTGGGACTCGATTCCGGGACCCCAGGATCACGCCCTCAACAGCTGAGCCACCCAGGCATCCCGAGAATGCCCTTTTAAAGCAAACACACCGGGTGCCTTGGGTTGGCTCAGCGGTTTAACGCTGCCTTCAGCCCAGGGCTGATCCTGGAGACCTGGGATCGAGTCCCACATGTGGCTCCCTGCATGGAGCCTGCTTCTCCCTCTGCCTGTGTTTCTGCCTCTCTCTGTGTGTGTCTCTCATTAATAAATAAATAAAATCGTTTAAAAATTTTTTTAAAAATAAAGGAAACAAAAAAATAATAAAAAAATAATAAAAATAAAGGAAACACACCCCAAATCATTTAGAGGTAAAGGGAATCATCTCTGTAGCTCTAGTTTAAGTGTTTCATGAAAAAATAATGGGTAAGAGAATGAAAATAATAAAAACAAATGTGATGAAATGTTAACATTTGGGTAGTATGGGTTAAGGATATAAGGAAATTATTTGTACTGTTTTTGCAACTTTACTGTACGTCTACAATTATTTAAACATAGAAGAGGGATCCCTGGGTGGCGCAGCGGTTTGGCGCCTGCCTTTGGCCCAGGGCGCGATCCTGGAGACCCGGGATCGAATCCCACATCGGGCTCCCGGCGCATGGAGCCTGCTTCTTCCTCTGCCTGTGTCTCTGCCTCTCTCTCTCTCTCTGTGTAACTATCATAAATAAATAAAAATTAAAAAAAAAAAATCTTTAAACATAGAAGATTTATTACAAAACAAAATTGTCTTCTGTACAGCTTCTGTGATTTTTAAACTTTCAAAGGATATTAATATTCAATTTTTGCTCTAAAAGTAGCAAAGGCTTATATAGTGCTTACTGTGTGGTAGGCACTGTTTTAAGCACTTATACACATTTTAATCCACTTAATCCTCACAGCCACCTTGAGGGTAGGTGATATTATGATTTCTTTTCCACAGATAAGGCATCTGAGATCCAAAGATGGTAAGAAAATTTTCCCAAGGTTCCTTGGGCAAAGTACTGTCCTTTACTCTGCCCATCCCAGAGCAACCACATTCTGCTATGTCTATTATACCTGAGTCATAGAGTTGTTTTTTTTTAAGATTTTATTTTTAAATGGATCCCTGGGTGGCTCGGTGGTTTGATGCCTGCCTTTGGCCCAGGGCATGATCCTGGAGACCCAGGATCGAGTCCCACATCGGGCTCCCTGCATGGAGCCTGCTTCTCCCTCTGCCTGTGTCTCTGCCTCTCTCTCTCTCATTCTGTGTCTCTCATGAATAAATAAATAAAATCTTAAAAAAAAAAAAAGATTTTATTTTTAAGTAATCTCAACACTCAGTGTGGGGCTCAAACTTAAAACCCCCAGATCAGGAGTCCTATGCTCTGCCAAGTAACACTGAACTATAGAGTTCTAGTGTGATTGCTTTATTCTTTATTTCTTTGCTTTCAATTTTTTAGAAAAATTATAATTTTAAAAACATATATTAGAGTTTATTTTTCTTTAGTTATGTGAATTTTGTGGGTGGTCTATGTCACATGGCATACTTCAAATAGTTTTGTCTGCTTAGAGTACTGGGCCCTGTCTCAGTCTGTCCCCAGACTGTTCCCTTGCTACCCCCTTACTAGGGGAGGTAAGGAGATAAGGAAGTAGAAAGGGGACAGTCTGGGAACCGACTGAGGAGGTAAGGAGGTAAGGAGACCCTTCAAGTTAACTCTCTAACATGTAGCAGCATATCCTTCTTTTTTTTGTTAACTTCAACATTTGCTTGGCATTGTGAACCAACACTAAACAATGTCATCAATATAAATATTTGAGACCTGGGGCGCCTGAACCGCTCAGTCAGTTAAGCATCAGACTCTTTGATTCAGGATACTGGGACTGAGCCCTGTTTCAGGCTCCCCCACTCAATGGAGAGATTGCTCCCTCTTCCCTCTCCCTCTGACCCTCCCACTGCTCTCTTGCTCTCTATCAATAAATAGATTTTTAAAATAAATATTTAGGGCAGCCCCGGTGGCGCATCGGTTTGGAGCCGCCTGCAGCCCGGGGTGTGATCCTGGAGACCCCGGATTGAGTCCCACGTGGGGCTCCCTGCATGGAGCCTGCTTCTCCCTCTGCCTGTGTCTCTGCCTCTCTCTCTGTGTCTATGAATAAATAAATAAAATCTTTTTAAAAATAAAATAAAATAAAATAAAATAAATATTTAGACCTGAAAACGTAGAATATCTTTTTCATGATCCTTTGAACATTCATGACTTGTCTATGTAGTATTTTAGGTTACCTCGGCATCAACTCTAGCATTAGTGCATAAAGGAAAATTTATTACTACTCTATTCAAAAGGATTATCTCATATTTTACAAAATCAAAATCAGTTTGAAGAAGCCCTTTTTAAAAAATAGTACAATCAACACCTATAATCTTCATCTGAAATAGATTCTCATTAGAATCTCTCTAGTGGGAAAAAAAATAAATGAAATAAAATAAAATCTCTCTAGTGGGGATGCCTGAGTGGCTCAGCAGTTGAGCATCTGCCTTTGGCTAGGGCATGATCCCAGAGTCCCAGGATCGAGTCCCACACTGGGCTTCGTGCATGGAGCCTGCTTCTCCCTCTGCCTATGTCTCTGCCTCTCTCTCTCTCTCTCTCTCTCTTTGTCTCTCATGAATAAATAAATAAATAAAATCTTTAAAAAAATAAAATAAAATAAAATCTCTCTAGTGGATAGCTCTCTAAAAGTTTCTTTGCTTTTTCTTAATTTGTCTTACCATACTAATCTCAGAAGCATGATTTGCCAAAACCAGCACTTGGATGTTGTCAAGTGAACTTCAACATTCAGGCTGGAATGATGCCAATGGAACCCAAATATACAATTGAGCAGGCATGAGAGCCAGTGAAAAGCTCTGGTTAAAAGTCAGTAGGCTGTGGGCTGGTACTTACTAGTCATTGACTTTAGGTGACTCAGCTAACTTCTCTGAGGCTCATTTTTCTTATTAGTACATTGGGGAATAAAAATTATTACCCTGCCTACCTCAACTATTACCACAATGATCAAATTAAATAGTGTATGTGATAGTTCTTTGTAATAGTTTATATAAACTGAAATATGAAGTACTTAAAAGATCATCAAGATGGTTGGAAATTAAAAAAGACAAAACAATATAGCAGAGTGGCTAATAAAGTGAATGGACTTAATTTAAAGTTTTCTGGGAGGTGGTAGCAAGTCTCCAAAGGTGGTCCCAATGAGCCACTCCCCCTAGTATTCCTTGAGAGGTATAGATAGTTCCCTTCCTTTTGGCTGGTCTTCTGGCTCATTTTTTACCAATGGAGTACCATGGAGTGATACTATGTGATTTTCAGTGCTGGGTCCTAAAAAGTTGTGCAGCTTTAGCCTGCACCTCATGGAACACTCACCACAAGGCAAGCTAGTTTCTGCGTAAGAAATTCAAATACTCTAAGATGCCACACTATGAGGAAGCTAAGCTAACCAGGTAGACAGGTATAGGAGAGGAAAAAGATCTATTTTCCCTCTCTCTATCCATCTTAGGTTCAATGGCCAAGAGCCTGTAAATTAGACTGACAAAAGACAGGTTAACAAGAGAAAAACAAATAGAAGTTTATGAACACATACACCACACAGACACATGAGAGCACTCAGAAATGAGTAATTTAAAGGAGTGGTTGGGGCACCTGGGTGGCTCAGTAGTTGAGCATCTGCCTTTGGCTCAGGTCATGGTCCCAGGGTCCTGAGATCAAGTCCCTCATTGGGATCTCTATAGGGAGCCTGCTTCTCTTTCTGCCTGTGTCTCTGCCTCTCTCTGTGTGTCTCTCATAAATAAATAAATAAATAAATAAATAAATAAATAAATAAATAAATAAATAAAGGAGTGGTTAGAATTTTGGCTTATATATCATCTTAACGAAATAGCGGTAAATTTTCAGGGAAGTGATTTTCAGGCAAAGGATTTTCAGTTTCCAAGGGAGCAAGTCACAAAAAGGCAAATATATGGGGGAACTAATGTAAAATAAGGACTAGTTAGTAAAGTTGGGTATGTAGATTCCTTTAGTGCCATCTCCGGGATGACAAGGATCTAGAGTTGCATCCAGTGCTGGTAGAGAATGGAGAAGGAACACCTTCATAAATTTATGTTCTGCTTTTAGGCAAATAGGGGGAGGGCAGAGAGCTCGACTTGTATTTCGTTGTTAAATATCCATAGCTCAAAATGATCTTTATTATCAAAGTGGTATATTTTAGGGTGGCATATTCTGCTACCCTTCAGAGGCCATGTGGAGAGAGAGAGCAACCGAGAAAGAGAGAGAGAGAGAGAATTACCAGCCAGGTCCTGTTTCTTCTAGCCATCCCAGCTGCACCATTAGATATGTGAATGAAAAAAATATCTGGGACATCCAATCCAGCCTAGCTGCTATCTGACTGCAACCACATGACAGACCCCAAGTAGCAATAGCCCAGCCGAGCCCAGTGAACCACACAACTGTGAGAGAGAATAAATTGTTTTATGCCACTAAGTTTTGGGGTAATCTGTTATGCACCAATTGATAACTGGAATATAGAATGATTTTGTTTTTTCTGTTCATGGAAGGCTTGTCAAGTTAATTAGTGCAGAATTTCATGAGATATTTAGGACAAAGTCACTGATGTATATCAGGATCTATTTCAGTTGATTTGTTGCCTCCTGCCAAAGGCACATTATTCTAGAAAGTGTATTTCAAGGGGGCACTGAGAAGAAAATGACTAGCAAGTCCATGCCAAAATAGAAGAAGGAGGGAAAACATTTTCTATTTTCAGGCTACATTTTTGTTGTTCTCATAAAAGTATTTTTATGAGATTGCTCTAGACAATTGCACAAATTATGTTTTTTAAAAAGACAGGTTTTTCTTTTCTTAGGATATATTGAAATTCTCTGTGGTTTAATTGCAAATTTCTTTTTTTTTTTTAAATTGCAAATTTCTAACTGCTTTAGTTATCTGTTTTGTTGAAGTCAGGTTTGCTATCATTTATATACAATAAAATTCATGCATTTTAGGTGTACAAGCCTGTGAGTTTTGGGAAGTGTGAAAGGCCATGATCCCCACCAGAGCCAAGATATAGAGTATTTCAATAAATTCAAAAAGTTCCCTTACGGGAAGCCTGGGTGGTTCAGTGGTTGTGCGTCTGCCTTCGGCTTGGGTTGTGATCCCAGGGTCCTGGGATGAAGTGCTGAGTCCAGCTCCTTGCAGGGAGCCTGCTTCTTCCTCTGCCTGTGTCTCTGCCTCTCTTTCAGTGTCTCTCATGAATGAATACAATCTTTTTTTTTTTAATGGTTTTATTTATGTATTCATGAGAGACAGAGAGAGAGAGAGAGAGAGAGAGAGAGAGAGAGAGAAAGGCAGAGGCACAGGCAGAGGGAGAAGCAGGCTCCATGCAGGGAACCCGACGTGGGATCTGATCCCGGGTCTCCAGGATCACGCCCTGGGCCAAAGGCAGGCGCCAAACTGCTGAGCCACCCAGGGATCCCTCCTGGTAACTTTTGAGCTGACTTCTGTCCCTATAGCTTTATCTTTTTCACACTGTTATGTAAGCGGAATCATACAGTGTATGGTCTCTTAGGTCTGGCTCTGTTCACTGAGCCTAGTGACTTAAATGTCCATCCAGAGTAATAGTCTGATTATTACTTTTACTATTGTATCAATTATTGTTGTGCCCAAGATTGCGAATCCGAGAAACCACTGAGGAGCCGACACCGATGCAAGTACACGAGGGTTTATTAACAAGCTCAAGCTTGGGTCCAAGTATACCCGACACAGTGGAGCAGGCAGGGACTTGGACCCCAAGGGGGGTTACAGGTGGGTTTTTATGGGCTGGTCTAGGGGATTTTTAGAAGAGGTGGAGGAATTTCTTTAGCTCTGTTTTCTTCTTCTTCTTTTTTTTTTTTTATGATAGTCACAGATAGAGAGAGAGAGAGGCAGAGACACAGGCAGAGGGAGAAGCAGGCTCCATGCACCGGGAGCCCGACGTGGGTTTCGATCCCGGGTCCCCAGGATCGCGCCCTGGGCCGAAGGCAGGCGCCAAACCGCTGCGCCACCCAGGGATCCCTTTAGCTCTGTTTTCATTCCAATATGGGACTTTCTGTCTCTGTCAAGGGCGTTCTGAGCTCTGTTTTTATTCTGATATGGGACTTTCTCTCAAGGGCATTAAGCTCTGTTCTCATTCTGATATGGGACTCTCTGTCAAGGGTGTTCTGTGGTTTTTCCTGTAAAGTTCAGCTCTTATTCCCAGGGGCCTGAGATGGCTATACTTGTGCTAACGCTAAACTTGAGGTGGAATGGCCTTAATTTTTCTCGGCCTCCACAATTATAACACTTTTTCTTTATGTGTGTTCTAAGAGGATACAGAGCCATGAATAGCTAAATAAGCCAAATCATCATTGCAGTGTTTCTCAAAGTTTTGTCTGAAGACCACCTGCACCATAATCACCTGGGTGCTTGTTAAAGTCTCAGATTCAGATCTTCTGGGCTACTCAGTAATGTGTATTAGGAGGTGTCCACACATGACTTGTACACATAAGGAAGATCATAAACCATCAGCTATTCTAGGATGAACAAGAATATCTGTTAAATGTTCTGAGTTTGAGTCTAACTCTGCCATTGACTAGCTGCAGGAACTTGAGTGAATTAAATAAACTCTCTGCACCTACTTTTTTCCTTTGTGCTTGGAAATAATTTATTCACAAAATATTTTTGAGCGTCTATCGTATGACAGGCATGGCCCTAGGAACTAGAATTGCGGCAGTGGATAGGACAGAGTCCACTCCTTCACGGAAAACACATTCCGTCGGAGAGGTAACAAGTATTGGAGCACGTAGATGTGAGAGAAATTTCACCTAGTGATGCTCTGTGGAAATGAATCAAGATTTTGACATAAGAGGGTGCCTTAGTTAAGATTCAGTCTAGACACCGAGTCACAAGGAAACTCAAAAATACATTTAAACAGGATGGAGTGGCCCCGCCCCGCCCCGCCCCGCCCCCGCTTTCTCTGTGACTGTCTGGAGGTGGCGGGACGGGTAGGGCGGCCTCCTGGGCGCCTCTGACCCTCCCCTCTCCAGGCCCCAGCTCCTTCAGCTCCTGCCATCCCGTCTGTATCCCGACTGAGAGGAAGGAGGAGAGGTTTGTGGGCATTTCTGCCCATGTTTAAGGGCACATCGCTTCCGTTCACATCCGCTGGTTGGACGCAGAGGTCCCTGCCCGCAGGCAGGCGGGGAATAGGGCGTCCGGCGGCCCCGGAGCGGAGCCCCGGAGGGAGAGGCGGGCGGGGGCCGGCGGGCGGCGGCGATCCCCGGCGGAGGGCGCGGCCGGAGGCGCAGAGGCCGTGGGCACCGAGCCGACCCGGGCGTCTCCGGCGCGGGCGGCGGGGGGAGGCCGCGGCCCTGTGCGCGGCCCTGGTGCGGCGGGGCTCGGCGGGCGTCCCTCCCCGCCGCGCGCCCCGCCCCGCCCACGCCCACGCCCACGCCCACCTGCGGTCTCCGGGACACACCAGCACGTCTTCCGGGATCCCGGGGAGCGGCGCCTGCTTGGCGCCCGCGTCCGCTCCGTCCCGACGCCGGGGTCCCGAGCCCGCCCGCTGCGGCCCCGCCCCCTGGCTCGCGATGTCTGTCAGACCAATGAATGAAGGAATGAAGTCTTTTAAAAAGCGAACATTTTACTTAAAAATTAAAAGAGAGAGACAGAGAGACGCGCGGGCCGCCCGGGGGGTTGGGTGGTTCGCCCGGCGCCCCCTCCGCCAAGCCTGAGGGCCCGGCCTGTGGCTCCGTCACTCTCCCGAATACATAGAATCTTTATTAAAAAAAAAGGACCCGACCTTAAAAAAAAAAAAGAGCCAAGACTGAAAAGAAATACTAATCCATCGGGCGGCATGTCCTACGACGATCTTTCTTTTTACCTTGGTGGCCACCGGCCGTTTCGAGAACGCGGCGAAGGCCGTGAGTCCCGCCGCCCCAGGGCCCCGCCGATCGCTCCCTCCGCCCTCCGGCTGCGGCGAGGCGGGGCCGAACCCCGCGTCCCGCCCGCCCGGGCCCCTGGGGCCGCCCCGGCAGGCCCGGAACTCAGTTCCCGACTCCTGGTGCACGTCGGACCGAGAAGGGAGGAACGCGCCGGGCTGGGGGCGGAAGCGGGAGCGGAGGGCGGGCGTGGGGGCGGGGGCGCTGCTGGGCGCCGCTCCGCGCTGCCGCCGGGTCGCTGTGCTTGCGGCGATGCTTCCGAGGGTCTCCGCCGTCCGACCGCTGCGCCCCCTGGCCCGCTTCCCCCTCTGCTCCGGAGGCTCCGAGGCGCCGGCGGCGGCGACCGTGCTCCTCGGTGCTCCGCACGCGACGGCCAGGTACGGCGCCCGGCGCTGTGGGCCCCGCCCGGCTTCGGGCAAGCCCCGGCCCCCTCGGTGCTCTCGGTGCGCGCTCTCCGGCTTCCGGGGTCCCGTGTCACAGCCCGAGCACCCGAGAGGCGGTTGCTTTAAATTTGAGGAGAGGGAGACCCCGGGGAGGTGAAAGGACTTGCCCAAGGGCATACCGCGAGCCGGAGCTGCGGGTGCGCGGCTGCTGCGTCCCCTCCCGCGCCTCCTCCTGTCTTTCAGTCCAGGGTCCAGGTCCAAGGTCCAAGGGCGTCTTCTTTATTTCCTTTTTATTTGCTCGTTCGTCTCGCTTCCCAAGACTGTGATGGCCTGGCTCCTGCGCCCGGTGTGCGCTCGGGCTCGCGCCCCGACAGCCGCCGTCCGGGTGCCGCCGCCACGGCCGCCGGTCCCCGCGCCCGCCGCCCAGGTGCAGCGCCGCAAAGCCGAGATGCTGCGCGAGCACCCGACGCTTTCTTTATCCAAGTAGCGCCGGGTGAGCCGGTCGGGACCACTGGCCGCCGCAGGGGACGTTCGGCGTATCCTTTCTGCAAAAGGAGCCTGACAAAATCGAGGGGGCCCCCAGGGTCGCAGCCAGCCACACAGGGCAAGTCGCTATCCTTGCTCGGTGCTGCTGCTTCTCCCCAGAGAGCCCTCATCGGGACAGGAAGCTAGCTCCGTTGCGTCTGGCCCATACAGAACCATTTGGGGCCAGTGTGCGTAGGCGTAGCTCTAAGCAGGTCAGCAGCCACAGGATGGAGGAGGTGACCGGGTGGAGGGGAGCTGGAGGATCGGCGCACCGCCAGTGTTAACGGAAGATTGAGGAGCAGCTTCGAGAACACTTTTTAAACCGGTCATAGTTTTTAGAATTCCAAGTATCTGTTACGGTAAGAAGCCCTTTCAGTACAGAAAGGTGAACGGTGGGCAGCCGGAGAGGGGAACTCTGGAATGTGGTTTTGGATATGCTGTATTTGAAGTGCTGAGGAGGTGCTCTAAGTGGAAACAAGCTCAGATGGGAGGGTATGACTGAAATTTTGTTTTTTTAGTGTTACGGATTTACTGCCTACACATGATCTTCCTGAAATAAATATAGATTACATCCTGTGGCCCCGTAGCAGTCCTAGAGGGAGACATTGAAGGATGGAGGGTTATATGTGAGATTCATTCTCCTGATTGCTACCTTTTGTTGTAATATCTTTAATACTAACTTAACTTTCACATGTGAGATAATAATCAGAGCATTTTCCTAAATCAAACTGTATCATATATTGAATGACAGTATGAAGAAGATCCTGTGTACTGATTATAAGGCTACTAGTTAGGCGATTGGTTTTCCATTCTGAGTGTTAAATCCAGATTTGATGCTTGTTAAAGTCTGACGTTTTTATAAGTGGATCAAATAGTTTGTTTCAGCATTCTTGGAAATAGCCATTTTGTCTTTCATTAAAGGGTCCCTAGTCTGATACTGCTATTGGCTAGCTTTGAGAACTTGATATAATAAGTAACCCAGGGGTCTGATGTAGGGTCCTGAGATGAGTTGTATCAGAATCACCTGGCATTTTGATTACATGCAGGTCCTTGAGGGATCCCTGGGTGGCGCAGCGGTTTGGCGCCTGCCTTTGGCCCAGGGCGCGATCCTGGAGACCCGGGATCGAATCCCACGTCGGGCTCCCGGTGCATGGAGCCTGCTTCTCCCTCTGCCTGTGTCTCTGCGCCTCTCTCTCTCTCTGTGACTATCATAAATAAATAAAAAAAATTAAAAAAAAAATGCAGGTCCTTGGGCCACATTCCAACCTAGCAACTAAGAATCTCAGGAATATATTTTATTTATTTTTAAAGACTTTATTTATTTATTCATGAGAGACATACAGAGATAGGCAGATACACAGGCAGAGGGAGAAGCAGACTCCCTGTGCAGAGCCTGATGTGGGACTCGATCCTGGGATCATGACCTGAGCCAAAGGCAGACACTAAACCACTGAGCCACCCAAATGCCCCTCAGGAATATATTTTAAATAAATGAGCACCCTGAATAATTCATATGATCCCTAAAGTTTAAAAACCACTGATTTAACCTCTTTGAGCATCAATTTCTTCTATAATACAGAAGTAGTAAAACCTGTCCTATAAGATTGTAAGGATTAAATGACGTACATAACATGACTTCTCAGATGGGGTGCGCTCATGGGCAGTATCAGAATTACTTGGAAACTTATTAGAAATGCAAACAGTTGAGCTCCTCCTCAAAGCTACTGAGTCAGAATTCCTTGGCAGGACCACAGAACCTGTTGGTTTTTTTTAAAAAAATCCTCTGGGTAATTCTTACGCATATTGAAGTTTGAGAAATAGTACTTTAGCCTGTTCACTTCAGAAAGATAGGGACCAACAAATTCTTATTTACTAATGTATTGTCAATGTGTAATATAGTGCCCAGCACAGAGTAGATACTCATTGTATTTAATGAATGACTTTTTATGCGTTATACCTTCTTAATCTAACACATTGATTATCTTTTTGAGTTCTTCAGTATCAGGGCACCTGGGCGGTGCAGTCAGTTAAACGTCTCTTAACATGGGCTCAGGTCATGATCTCAGGGTTGTAAGATCGAGTCCCACGTGAGGTTCCGTCCTCAGTGCTGGTCTGCTTGGGATTCTTTCTCCCTCTTCCCTCCTGCTCATCCTTACACTCTCTCTAGTTCTTAAATAAATAAATATATCTTTTTTTAAAAAAAAGTTCAATATCAAGTATCAAAAGATTTTTAACACCACAAAATAAAATTAATAAAAATAATAAAATTACTTAGGTTTGGCAAATCTAAGTTTGCATGAATTTGAAATAGGTATAATCATTTGTGTTGTTCTTTTTCACAAATGTATCTAATGAAGAAAGCAGAAAGTAGCTATTGAATATCCTTTTTACTGGTCCATTTTAGATTAGCTTACAAATAGTGATTTGTTAAATGACATGTAGCTCAATGAGAAAGTTGATCAGATCAGAGTAATACCCAATCATGTTTTTTAAAAGAAATTTTTCTTTATGAATAGAAATTTCTTTACTTTTATACTCTTTAATGAGGTATTATTATATCATGTTAAGAGCAAAGACTTGTGGGGCACCCAGGTGGTTCAGGTGGCTAAGTGTCTGCCTTCAACTCAGGTCATGATCCCACAGTCCTGGGATCAAACCCTATGTTGCGTTGGGCTCCCAGCTCAGCAGGGAGCCTCTTCTCCCTCTGCCTGCCGCTCCCCCTGCTTGTGCGCGCGCGTGCTCTCTCTCTCTCTCTCTCTGTCAAATAAATAATAAAATCTTAAAAGAAAAAAAGAGCAAGGATTTGGCAGTCAGTTTGGGGTTTGAACATAATAAATTGAAATTTATTAATGGTTTTGCAACTTTTTTTAATGTTAGTTCATATCTTTTATCAACCTATGAACAATTCCTTTCCAGTTTGTTGAAGCAATAGGTCAGACAACATTTGTCACAATAATGTCTGTCAAAGTGGCCAACCATAAAAACTCCAGAACCACATTCATCTGAAGGGCATTCCTGACAAAGGTGACTGATTTTGCCATTCTCATCCATCTTATAGTATTTTAGGACAGCTAACTTAAATCTTCTTTCTCTTATGCTTATTCTTCTTGGGAGTGATGTAAGACTTCTTCCTTTTCTTAGCATCACCATGAAGTCTCAACCCAAGATGAAGAGTGGGCTCGTTTTGAATGTTGTGTCAGAGAAAGTACGTCCATATTCCAGTTGCTTGCCAGCAAAGATCAGTCTCTGCTCATCAGGAGGAATTCCTTCCTTATCCTGGATCTTGGCCTTTACATTTTCTCTCACTTTTTTTTTTTTTTAAAGAAGATTTATTTATTTATTTGAGAGAGAGAGAGAGAGAGAGAGAGTGTGTGTGTGTGTGTGTGGCATGAGCTGGGGGAGAAACAGAGGGAGAGGAAGAAGCAGGGAGCCCAAGGGGGCTGGATCCCAGGACTCTGAGATCATGGCCTGAACTGAAGGCAGATGTTTAACCAACTGAGCCACCCAGGTGCCCCAGCCCTTACATTTTCTATTGTATCTGAGGGTTCATTCTGGAGAGTGATGGTCTTCACCATAAGGATTTTCACGAAAATCTGTATCTTGGTAGCATTTCCACCTCAGATGGCAGATCAGAAAGTTTTGACCTCTTTTAAATGTCACAGAATGCAGAGAAAATGATCTTTGTATTAAACCCTGAGATAAATGGAGGGAGGCAGTGAATAGAAGTACCAGCAGCCCCAGGCCTCACCCAGCTACCTCAAGGACCAGGTGATCAGTCAGCCTCAGCACACCTGTAACCCATTTGTGACTCACGAACATGTCTTAGGCCTTAGTGAGTGCAGAGCTACATGACCTTGGGTAAGTCACTTCACTTCTCTGGTTTCTACTTTCCTTATCTACACAGTGAGGATAATACTTACCTTATGGAATTGATGTGGGTTTGAGGAAATGTATGTAAATATGTTGCACTAGACCTGGCACATAGTACATATTCAGTAAATGTTACATTGCTGTCATTATTATAGTTGCGGACAATAATGATAAAAAGGAAGGGTGTGAATTGGAAAATTTTTAAAACACATAGTAGCAGTGTTTTGAATCCTTGCCTTATTATTTTGCATTGTATTTTTCATTTTTTTTCCTTTAATGCTTCTTTCTAGGACAAAAAATAATGTCCAAAGATATTTTGGCACTAACAACACAATTTGTAGCAAGAAAGATGAGCAGCCTGCTTCAATGCATGAGATTTCCAAGGAAACAGAGAGCCAAGAGAGTGTAAAGGAGAATACCAAAAAAGATTTGTTAGGTATTATTAAAGGCATGAAAATTGAATTAAGCACAGTAAATGTACAAACAACCAAGCCGTCCAGCACAAGACAACTTAAAAGTGTGGAAGCTACAATCAACAAGCTTCAAAAAGCTCCAGGAGATGCCCCAAAGAAGAGGTAAAATGAATTGAATTTCAATTCAGTAATTTTTGAAACTCTTTTTTCTTTTAGGAAAAAAAAAATGAAGTTAGAGGACCTGGAGATGCTGCATGAAGACTATCAGTCTGTAAACACAAAGATACTCTAACACTTACTTGAGAGATACTGTTACCCCCTGTATCAAAATAGGAAGGGTAGAGGTGCCTGACTGGTTCAGTGGGCAGAGCATGCAACTCTTGATCTTGGGGTTGTGAGTTCAAGCCCCATGTTGGGCTCCACATTGGGCATGGAGACTACTTAAAAAGGCGGGGGCGGGGGGAGAAAAAAAATTCTTTTAAATAAGTAAATAAATTGGAAGGGGACATCTGCAATCTAGAGCGGAAAAGAGTCATGATCTAATTAAGAATTCCACATGCTTTCTTACATAGTCATCAGTATAATTAACTGCCATTTAATTGCCTCTTTAAACTGTTAATTATCAAATCATTTATATCCTGATTTGAAGGTAGTGTTGTGTCTCTGAAGGACTTGTTTATTTGAAATTTCCATTTTAAAAAGTCCACCTAGGATTTAACCATATTGGTTACAACTGTTTTATATGACTTCCTTTGACCAGTAATTATCAGTGCTCTCAGCTTATGTGGTTTCCTCAAAATATTGTAATTACTTGTGCTTGTCAAAAGAGTATTACATTTTGCCAATTCTAAGTGCAATCAATAATATTTCAGTACTGTGTTGTAGTTTAAATGACAGTGTTTAGTTGGGTTTTTATTAAGATTTTATTTATTTATTCATGAGAGACACAGAGAGGGCAGAGACACAGGCAGAGGGAGAAGCAGTCTCCCTGCTGGGAGCCCAATGTGGGACTCCACAGGATCATGCCCTGAGCCGGAAGGCAGACACTCAACCGCTGAGCCACCCAGGCGTTCCATCTGTGACTTCTCTTAGCAGAATCAACAGATAATGTAGATTGCTCTTTTTCAGAATGACTTAATATTTTTGTGAAGCTTCTTGGTTTCTATATTGTATCACATTGTATCAAAATTACCTCTGGAAAGCATAATTGAGTGGTAGAGAATAAGCTAATTCACATAGTGAGTACCCATCCATAGGTACCTCCTCCTCTATTTATTTATTTATTTTTACGTAATCTTTACAGTGTGGGGCTCAAACCCACAGCCCTGAGATCAAGAGTCAGATGTTCTTCTGACTGATCCAGCCAGGTGCAAATAAAACAAAAACATAATATAAAAGTATGTAGAATTAAATGATAAAAACACATATATAAATACTTATCAAGAGTTTTATTTTAAGCTTCCAGACCTGTTTGTGACTCAATGTGGTTTTTATTATAATTATGTAATTTAATTATGTAAAATGAATTGAATGTTTTGCAAAGACTCAGAAAAGGAAATTTAAAAAATTCCTTTCCAGGGACGCCTGGATGACTCAGTGGTTGAGCATCTACCTTCGGCTCGGTCCAGGGATCAAGTCCCGCATCGAGGTCCCTGCAGGGAGCCTGCTTCTCCCTCTATCTGTGTTTCTGCATCTCTCTGTGTGTCTCATGAATAAATAAATAAAATCTTTAAAAATAATAAAAATTCCTTTCCAATTAGGTATGAAGAGATAAGCAGAAAAATGTAAGAAAATTCTGTACTCAGAATTCTTTGTTAAACATTTTTAAGTTCTTGGTCTGTGTTTCCACTTTAAAGAAACCAAAATTGGAACTCTTGAAGGATGGAGTATGGGTGCAGTGTATATATAAAAGATGTTTGTTGGAACTTCTACTCAAAGAAGGGCTTTGGCCTCGCATGAAAAGATTGGTGAATGAGATATGTTTCTTTTAAAAATGTATCTTTTAGGGTTTCCTGGATGGCACAGTTGGTGGAGTGTCAGACTTTTGGTTTCAACTCAGGCCATGATATAGTGGTCCTGAGATCCAGCCCCACGATGGTCTCTGCACTCAGCATGGAGTCTGCTTGTCCCTCTCTTTTTATTCTTCCTACACACACACACTTTCTCACTTTGTCTCTCAAATAAATAAATCTTTTTTTAAAAAGGTTTTATTTATTTATACACAAGAGACAAAGAGAAGCAGAGACATAGGCAGAGATGCTCAACCATTGAGCCACCGAGGTGCCCAAATCCTTTTTTTTTTTTTTCCTTTTAATGTATCTTTTAGGAGCACTTGGCTGGCTCAGTCAGTGGAGCATGCAACACTTAATCTTGGTGTCATAAGTTTGAGCCCCACACTGGGCATAGACTTTACTTAATAAAAATTTTTTTATAAATGTATCTTTTAATGATTTTTTTCCCCACCCCACCTTTTTTTTTTTAAGGGAACCCAGATGCACAGATTTGGGTTGATCATCACCTTTGCTTTAGGACTGTGGTGGCTCCATGTATGCCCTGCTTTTAGTTTTTTTTAAATTTTTATTATACATTGAATGGCCATTGATACAGTTAGTGTGGCTACATGACAGTTACTGTAAGACTTAGTGGCATAAAACAACGATTTTTTATGCTCATGGATTCTATGGGTTATTTTGGACAGAACACAGTGGAGAAGGCTAATTCTGCTCTATTCTGTCCTCATTCTGAAGACTTAGAAGTCCAATGGCTGGAATCATCTGAGGGTTTGCTCATTCATAGCTTTGAGGGTTGCAGCTGGCTGTTAGCTAAGACCTTAGTCGGGACTGTTACCAGAAACACCTACATGTGGCCTCTGTGTGGCCTGGGCTTTCTCAGTACATGGCAGTGGGGCTCCAGAGGCTAGTGGACCAAAAGAAAGCGAGCCAAAGGAGTTTGTATTTTTATGATATAGCCTTGGAATCAGGGTGGATACTGCCACTCTCATTTCCTGTTTCATATTGATTTCTGAGGGGACTTGCTTTTTTATCATGGCAACTGCCAGAACCATTCACAAAAATATGATGTCATCAAAAGGAATGCAGTAGTCTAGGGTCAAAACTGTGAACTACAGTTCACATGGTCGCTGAGAGATAGCTGTCTCAGGATGCCGTAAGGCACTGTTTGGGAACTTAAGTCCTACTCTACATTGAGCTCCCTGTGCAAGGCTGTGAGACCACACCCAGAAGTTTTTAGAATTCCTGTTATCTGTTTATAGGCTCTCTGAGGTACCATTTTAAATCTTTCTAAGATCTTGGGGTGCCTGACAGGCGCAGTTGGTAGACTGTAATTCTTGATCTCAGGATTGTGAATTTGAGCCCCACATTTGTTGTAAAGATTACTTAAAAATAAATCTTTGAAAAAAATAAATCTAAGATTTTAACAAAGGGTTTTATAGTGATGCCTGTGGCTTTATCGTTAGACCATGTTTTCCTGACATTGCCCTGAATTTGATCACTGTTCAGAAGCCATTTCTAAATTTTAGCATCATTTGCTGAGAATGAGAAATGTTTTATTTTTGATCCCGCCAGTCTTGACTCCTTTATATGATACAGTTCTTTCTTATCTCTTCTCACATTTTACCCTCGGCAACTAAGAAGCCAGGAGGCATCTTCTATACTGGAAGTCTCCTTTTACTGGCTCACCCAATTCACTGAGTATATTAACTATTTTTTACATTACTTCAAGCAACAGTATTGCTAAATAGAAGTCCCCTTTCCTGCAGCTTCCAGTAATATTGGTTTTCCCAAAGTTCTCCCTCATAGCGGCTTTGAGGGCCCTCAGGCTCAAAGGTCTTTCCAATTTCTACCCACTGCCCAATACCCAAATTTATCCCATACATATTGTTTTTTTGTTACAGTAGCACCCAACTTCCAGACCCTAAAATCTGTTCCAATTACGTGTTGCTGCATAACAAACCATCCCGAGGCTTGGGTAGAGTGTGGCAGAGGTAGCTGTGTCTGCCCCACTCTGCACTAGGGAGGGCCTGTGCACGGTGGTGGTTTGCTCACTTACATTCCAGTGGCTGATGCTGGCTTTTGGCTGAGGCTGTCTTTGGGGCTCTCTGTAATCTGCTAGCTGAGTTCTATGGACAGACATCTCAAAAGAGAGCCAAACAAAAGCTGTGTTACTTTATATGACCTAGGCTCACAAGTCACAGTGAGTCATCTCTATCATTTTGTTCTTGGAGGCAGTCATAAAGGTTCCCCTGGTTTTAAGGGGAGGGGACATGGATTCCCTCTCTTGGGGATTTGGCAAGGTTTTGGAAGAGTTTGTGGGACCAGAAATATGCTGTCTCTGTTTTCTAAAAATAGAATCTGCCACACCTGTTAACCTGATGACTGCTGATGTCTGATGTACTGAAGGGAACAATACCATGATAAAATTGACCCCTGATTGCATTCAGATTGGGAAAACTATAGGTACCTATGCTTCCTTGAGTGCAGTTACTCCTATAACTGCATTCCATTGTAGGGACCCTGGAAACTGTGGCCTTGTCATAAGAGCGCACCAATTCCCGTGGAGCACTAAACGAAGCAGCTCCCGTGCCTGCATGGTGTGGATCTTCTGTCCTAACTTTTGGATGGCATGTACAGTGTCATCCACATGAGTGCTGACCTGAGATTACTCTGCCAGCCTACTGTTGTTCTGTCCTTTATCTTCTGAATAGACTGGGCCAGGCATGTTTGTGGTAGTCCTGTGAGTCTGAATTTGTTGTGGAACCTAATAAGACCCATGGTGAGTACAGCAATAACCAAAATTTCTAGCTCCTACTTTATCTTAACTAAGCAACTACCTGTTCTGATTATCCAATAAGAAGTTTTCAGCTAGTTATTAATTGATGAATCCATGAGTTGAAATTTAGATTATTTCTAGCTTTTCATTAGTATAAAATAATGCTATGATTAACGTCTTTCATTCAGCAACTTTAGATTGTTGTTATATCTCAGGCATTGTCCAAGGAGATGGAGGTAGAACAGTGAACAAAACAGTCTCAAAAAAAGTAAAAAAAAAAGTCTCTACTCCTTACATAATGGCAGGGGAATCACAGGGTGGGAGAGAGTATATATACTCATACCACACAGACACAAAGGGATCCTGGAAGAATAGTGATTGAGCAAAGACCTGAAATAAAGGAGCACTTAGGTTGCTCGGTTGGGTGTCCGGCTTTTGATTTCAGCTCAGGTCGTGATCTTGGGGTTGTGAGTTCAAGCCCTGCATCAGGCTTGGTACTAAGCGTGGAGTCTGCTTGAGATTCTCTCTCAGCTGCTTCTTCTGCCCCTCCCCTCACCAAGCATTCTCTCTAAAAAAAAAAAAAAAAAAAAAAAAAAAAGACCTGAAATAAAGTTATGGATAAAGCTATGCAGATATCTGAGAGGTGACTTGCCTTTCAGACACAAGGATGAAACTACTTAGGCCTTAAATTTGGAGTGTGTAGTATTTCTCAAATTCCATGTATGTATCTGCTTATTTTCTTTAGACAAATAGTCCTGGAAGTAGAATTGCTAGGTAAAAGGATTTGCATTATATTTTGAGCTTTCTTCTTTCTTCTTTCTTCTTTCTTCTTTCTTCTTCCTTCTTCCTTCTTCTTCCTTCTCCTTCTCCTTCTCCTTCTCCTTCTTCTTCTTCTTCTTCTTCTTCTTCTTTTTTATTGAAGAGGGAAGGAGCACAAGCGTAAGTAAGGGAGAAGCAGAGGGAGAATGAGTGCACCTTGGGGCTCCTCCTCCTAACCCTGAGATCATAACCTGAGCCAAAATTAAGTCAGGTGCTCAACCAACTGAGCCAGCCAGCAGCATCCCTTAGTCTTTAGATATATGTGATCAAGTTGCCAAAAATTATGGTAATTTCTGTGTCCCCTTAATAGTATCCTTCCCCTAATTAGAATTTTTTTTCCAGGGAATCCCAGGGTGGCTCAGTGGTTTAGGGCCTGCCTTCGGCCCAGGGCGCTATCCTGGAGTCCCAGGATCGAGTCCCATATCAGGCTCCCTGCATGGAGACTGCTTCTCCCTCTGTCTGTGTCTCTGCCATTCTCTCTGTGTCTCTCATGAATAAATAAAATCTTTAAAAAAAAAATTTTTTTTTCCAAACTTGTGTATGCCATATAGTTCATTTTAAACAAATTTAGGAAGTACAGAAGGGTATAAAATATGTTTTCATGAAATAGTCTGAATTATAGGAAAGAATAGATTGTTAAAGGTTACTTTAAAGTTCTCATCACCTTTTAAAAATCTATGTAGAAAGATCTCAGTGTGTAAAGATTGTCTTATTTCAATGATGGAGGCTCCCTGAAAATTTTTACTAATTAGAACATTTCAAGTTATAAAGCCAGAAGCTATGATTACAAAGAACATCATCGTGATAAAATGCATGTCTCTAGAAAATGAACACTCATCTATATTCTTTGTATATTCTTTTTCTTTCTTTTTCTTCTTTGTATATTCTGATCAAATATGTATATTAAAATTTGAAAACAGACCTCTCAAGTAGTTTCTGTAAGTAATTTGAGATAAAGTTCAGACCTTATTCATAGATAATAGTTTTGAAAGTAGCTCTTTTTTTTTTTTTTAAACTAATTGTAATATGCCCTCTTTTATTCTCCCGTTTTTCTTCTTTAGCAATCATATTTTAGAACTCTCGTATCTTAGGTAAAGTCCTTAAATCTTTATCCAACAACTTCAAGGATTTGGGAACTTTGATTTGCATATTAGACAACCGATCATTAAGTAGAAAGTCAAATATAGTAAAACATTAACTTGGATTCCACTCACTGAGGTAGCAGTTCTTTGTGAGAATATGTAAATAAGCTAGATAATTTCTTTTTACATCTGGCACATTTTTGCATTAATTTACCCTGATTACTGCGAAGGAGCTTTTTTTTTTACAGCTTTTTCTTATGGAAAATTTAAAACAATATCATGTTAATGAACCCCTTTGGACCTACAGAGTTTCAGTAACCAACATTTTGCCTTTCTTGTGTCATTTATATCTTTACCTACTTTCTATCTCATGCTAGATCATGATGATGATTTATGGTTCTTTTTTTTTTTTTTTTCAGGTAAAATTTGTATACTTTGAAGCATGCACATCTTAGCTATAGGATTTTGTCAAATGGATATGATATGTCCATGTAGCCTCATGCTTATCAAGACACAGAGCATTTCTCATTTCTGTCTTCCTGTCAGTAGCCTTCTGCCTCACAACTATTCTGATTTTTTTTTCACTTTACATTAACTTTGCCTGTTCTAGAAGTTGATATAAATGGAATCATACAGTGCATACTTTTTTTTTAATCCAACTTTTCATTGTTTCATTCATGTTTTTGGTGTGAGCTGAGTACTGTTATATGGATTTATCATGATAGGTGAATAGATTTAGCTACTTTAATATTTGCTTGCAGTATATATAGTTTCTGAAATAAATTGGCATCTAATTTAAAAATCCAGTAAATTATAATAGCCATTTTTTTCTTTTCCTCACCCCTCTACTTTAATATATTGTTCTGAGTTAGTATTATGCTTCAACAAGTATCCATTAACTTCAGCTTTTAACATTTTAAAGTTTATATAAGGGGCGCCTTGGTGACAGTTAAGCATCTGCCTTCTGCTCAGGTCATGATCCTGGAGCCCCAGGATCCAGCCCCCCCACTCCAGCCCTATTGGGCTTCCTGCTAAGCAGGAAGTCTGCTTTTCCCCTCTGACCCTCCCCTATCTCATGCAAGCACACGCTCTCAATCTCTTTTTCAAATAAATGAGTCTTTTAAAATTTATATAAAACCAATATGTAGAGCCCCTGGGTGGCTCAGTGAATTGAATGTGTGGCTCTTGATCTTGGCTCAGGCCTCAGGGTCCTGAGTTTGAGCCCTACTTTAGGCTCCACCTTGTGTGTGGTACCTACTTAAAAAAAAAAAAAACAAAAACCTAATATTTTAAAATTTTTGATTTTGTCAGAAATGGTATTTTTTGAATGGCAAAAAAGTTTTCTCTGAAAAAATCATTTTACTTTACACTAAACTAATGGCATAATAAGTAATGCCTTTTTTTTTTTAATTTGGTTTTCATTTTCTTTGTTAGAACCAAGTCCTTGAGTCCTGAGTTGGTAGCTGCTGCATCTGCTATTGCAGATTTTCTCCCTTTTGATAAGCAGACAACCAAGTCAGAGCTGCTCAGGCAGCTCCAGCAGCATGAAGAAGTCTCAAAGGCACAGAAAAATGGAGGAAGAGCAAAAATTAGGTTAGTGAATCAAATAGTTCTGTCTGTAATGCTAGTTTTTCAAAAGAGGCTCTTTTCATATGACTGGTGAGTAATGTACACAATATATTCATTTATATATATTTCTCCTAAGTGGAATATTAGTAATTTGCTTTTTTAAGAAAATTCACATCTTGAGGTGTCTGGGTGGTGCAGTTTGTTGGTCCAAGTTGTGGTTTTTGGCTCAAGTCTGATCTTAGGGTTGTGAGATCAAGCCCTATGTCAGACTTTGCACTCAGCAATGAGTCTGCTTGTGTTTCTCTAAAATAAATAATGAATCTTTAAAAAAAAAAGAAAAAGAAAACTCACATTTTAAGAAAGATTGCAGTTTTTAAAAGATCAATGGAGTTTGAACAGGGGTGCCTGGATGGCTCAGTAAGTTGAGTGTCTCCTTCCGCTCATGTCATGATCCTGAAGTCCTGGGACTGAGCCTCGCATCTGGCTCTCTGCTCAGTGGTGAGCCTGTTTTCCCCTTTCCTTCTGCAGCTCTTCCTGCTTGTGCTCAGTCTCCCTCTGTCAAATGGATAAATGAAATCTTTTTTAAAAAAAATAAAAGATCAGTGGAATGGTTTAAATTTTTCCCACAAAGTTACACAATTTCATGTCCCTGAAAAAGACAGTAAATTCAGTAATGTTATTAAAAACAAATAACAGAACAAGACAGTTTACTGAGAAAATTAACTTTTTCCTATTAACTAATCTGATCTTATACACAGTATCATGATCATCTTCAGTCCTGTTTCTTTCACTTGTTTCTCTTATCCTTTTAGCTGGCACCTTCTCAGGTAGCCTCTGATCTCATTACTTCATGCCAGGTTTGAAATTGATACACAACTTCAAATGTTTGATACTTTTTCATAAGTGACACTGATATTTTAAATGAACATTTCTAAAGAACACCTTCAAAAGTTATGTTTCAAAAGGAAACAAATCTTAGTGGTCTATGGAATGTAAATGTTAATGTGTGACATACAATCTTTCATTTAAACATAACATTTTATAATGTATTAGTGCATGGAAGTGAAAAAAAATGAATTAAGTGATATGAATCCCGCGTGCAAGAAAGTTTATTACTATCCTGTAGCTACAATTTCTAATATACTTGACCTTTTTCTTATTTCAGTGTCAGTAACATAATATCAGACATGAAAGTTGCCAAATCTGCCACAATTAGAGTTAGTACAAGACCAGTGCATCAAATTCAGTTTGATGAAGGATCTGATGACTACATGAGCCAAAAGACCAGTGATGTTAAAAAAAGGTATGCAGGCTTTGCAGTCTGTTTGGTTTTGTTTAATTCTCTGTATATGTACTTTATTCTGTGCGTGTTATTGCTGATAGATATTTGAGCATTATGGATGCATTTTTATCTGTCTTCACGCTCTGCATGTACCATTTCCTGTAAAGGAAAAGATGTTCTGGGTTTAGCAGTCTTATGCTTTTCTATACCATTAATCAAATTAGGCCCTGCCTTCCATTTATCCATGATGAATAGAAGTCTCCTGATTTAGGATAAGTGGAGCTGATTGAATTCTGAACAAATGAACATTTTGTAAGAAGCATCATTTTTCATTCTGATATGTATATAACAATGTATATTTATATAATCTTTATATCTCTCTGTATAATTATCATTATTCATACCTTGGAGAAATAATCCCCACCATCAAAAAAAAAGAAAGGAAGACCCATTATAATACCTTAACGTGGTAAATTATTTGTAGCAATTTGAATTTGGTAATTTGCAGACTTAAAGATGTTAAGCCATGCCTTATGTAATTATTCTATGATAGAAAGCTGTCTGTATTTATAGAAAGTTTGTTTTCTCTCCTTCGAGGCCATGAAATGGTAGTTGAGAAGGGGGAACCAGATATTAGTATGCTCTAATGCTCTAATAAAAACTAATTGATCTTTGTAGAAGATGATGCTTACAGTTGGGAGTATTTTTAGTGTGTTATGTGTTCTGTAGATTTTAAGTATAATTCCAGCAACTTGAGTTAGCTCCATTCAGAAGTTCAAGTACTAATTTGTACAGGACAATTGTAAAAGATACTCAACAGTTAAAAATGAAGTTCAAGAAGTTATTTATAGTTGACTTAGGGAGATTATTTGAATTACTAGTTTAAAGTGATTTTATACCTATGACATATTATTGAATAAAGTAGAATGTGTACTTAGTGTTTTACTAAGATTCCTCAAGAATATTTAATTTCAGGGGTCCCTGGCTGACTCAGTCAGTAGAGGTGGGACTCAGGAAGTTGTGAGTTCAAGCCCTGTGTTGGCCGTAGAGCTTACTTAAAAAAAATTGTTTTTGATTTGTCTTGTTTGAATTAGTCTTCTTTGAAATGATCCCATGTAGCTACATCAGAATGGTATATCATAATTTAATTCTTAATGATATTAGTTGTCATTAACAATTAGAAGGTGATGGGGCGCCTGGGTGGCTCAGTTGGTTAAGTGTCCATCTCTTAATTTCAGCTCAGGTCATGATCTCAGGGTTGTGAAATTGAGTCCCGCATGGGCTCTGTGTTGGGCATGGAGCCTCCTTAAGATTCTGTCTCTCCCTCTGCCCCCACCCCACCCCCAATGCACATATCAAAAAAAAAAAAAAAAAAAAAAGTTTTAAAAATTAGAAGGTGGCAAGGGAGAAGCTAAAAAATTAGGACAGGTGTTTATGTACATATAATGACTGTGTTAAAAAGCTGGCTGAAGGACTCTAGAGTAAGGGGAAGCCGTGGTCAGATACCAGCGTATTCACTGTGCTTTGTTGTGGGACAGCCTGAGACAGTCTTGGCCTGAACTGATCACCACAAATGTACTCTGGGCTTATTCTTTCAGCAAGAGACAGAGAGGGGTGAGGCACAGGGCACTGGAGTCATTCTGGCCTGCCTCAGAATCTTGGCACTGTGCCACTGACTAATTCTGGGACTGGGGCAACTTCTATAGCCTTGTTGGTCTGTTTCCTTATCTATAAAATGCTAAAATTGAAGCCTAACTTAAATGGCTTTCTTGATAAATAGGAAAGGAATGTGCCAACTATATATAGTAGATGCATAGCAAATGACTGTTCCCTTCGCTTCCTCTTTAGTACATTCTAAAATTCCATACTTGACCAAATCATTCCCTCTTTACTGTGAGTTACCTTAATGCATCATCCTGTTTACCTGATGCAAAGTGAGGGAGTGCAGGTGGGGAGAAGGATACAAAGCACTGAGAAGAGTTGGGGAGCATAAATACCTTTAAGAATACTTGAGGACCCAGACACCTGGGTGGCTCAGCCATTGAGGCTTTGGCTCAGGGCATGACACTGGGGCCCTGGGATTGAGTCACACATCAGGCTCATGAATAAATAAATAAAATCATAAATAAAAGAAAAAAATACTTGGGAGCCAGCTAGAGGAAAACTTAAGTGATTTAAGATCACTTTATCTAATTTCAATATGGTATTTAAATTTTTTCAGTTAATATAATTTCATAGAAGAAAGTAACTTGATTCAGAAGAGAATTCAAAATTATTTTAAAGTGAACTCTCCAGTTTTGCATTAGTTTTTAATCTACCAGTAAATTTATTCAAGTATGAATGTGAATTGATGCATAAAGCAGTTGATTAAAATACACAGGGAAAAGTTACCTATTAACTCCCTGACATTAATTTCAATAGTTAATTATAAATGTTATGTAAAAAAAAGTTAATCATTATGTTAAAATTGCAGAATGAGTGCCTTATAAGTGGGAATGTTTTGATTTATCTATTCCATCTTTTATAATTATAGTTTGTAATTAAACAGGCAGTGTTTTCTACCCTTAAACTAAGACAAATGTTGGCTTTAACAGTTTATAATTTAGCATATTCTAATAGCTTTCTAATGTTGAGTTTTCTAAAACTTCAATATGAAATGGATCACATAAAAATTATAGCACATTAAGCTAATCTTTTCAGTTAGATATTTTGGAAATTAAGCTACTTAAACTGCTTTATTGTATCATGATGCAAAATTTCAAGTGCATTTGTTCCAGTTTTTAGTTATCAGTTCTAAAGATCTGACAATTTAGTTAAAATGTCTGGTGTGAAAAAAATAAAAATAAAATGTCTGGTGTGGGTCAGTGGAATTTTTAAAAAGTTCTATCCTAGTCTTTCATATAAAATTTTTTTCTTGGGGATCCTTGGATGGCTCAGTGGTTTAGTGCCTACCTTTGGCCCAGGGCACGATCCTGAAGTCCTGGAATCGAATGCCCCATCAGACTCCCTGCATGAAGCCTGCCTCTCCTTCTGCCTGTGTGTCTGCCTCTCTCTCTCTCTGTGTGTCTTTCATAAATAAATAAATAAATACATACATACATACAATCTTTTAAAAATAATTTTTTTTCTTAAATAATTTTTTCTTGGCAATGTATAAAAATATTAAATTATTTTTTCTTTTTCAGTCTTAGGAAAAATATGCTCAAAGGGAAGAGACTTAATATTTTTGACCTTAAGGCAGTTACTGAAGAGACATCTGAAACAGGTTTGTTAAGAACACTATTTCTCAGGGATGCCTGGGAGGCTCAGCAGTTGAGCATCTGCCTTTTGCTCAGGGTGTGATCCCGGGGTCCAGGGATTGAGACCCACATCGGGTTCCCTGCAGGAAGTCTGCTTCTTCCCTCTGCCTGTGACTCTGCCATTCTCTCTCTGTCTCTCATGAATACATAAATAAATCTTTAAACAAACAAACAAACATTATTTCTCAGGTGTAGAAACATCCCATCTTTCAAAAATCCTTAATGTTTTGATTGCACAATGTCAGGTATTTTAATAATCCATCCTGTCATTGGCCTGGATCCTGGTTATGAATGTAGTTGTTGACATTGCTAGTCTTGGTCAGATTCCTCCCTTGAAATGTTGCATTCTGTGGGACAATAGGAGATAGCTACTGCCAACTTCATAAATCCAGAGCTATCAGTTGGCTATTGATGTGGGTTAGAATATTAATGATCACCCCAGTTTGAAACTGTACTATTACAAAAGATAAACTGGGGTTTCTGCCCTAAGGCCGCTTGCTATCTAGAAGAGAAAATAGCATTTGTAGAAGTAACTTAATGAAGTGATTTAGTGATTGTGTAAGAGCCGGGAAGAAGAGCCTTCAAGAAATATATTTAGCGACCTGTGTGTGTATGTTTTCACAAAGAACCATGTTCTCTGTTCTTACCCCTTTTTTCTTTGGGTAAGAAGTCAGATCCTTCATATTTCCCATTTTAATTAATTAAAAAGAGATATGAAAGTATCTTCTTCCTTGACATTAAATATGATTTACTGATTATTTATTTTAAGATTTTATTTATTTATTCATGAGAGACACAGAGAGAGGCAGAGGGAGAAGCAGGGTCCATGCTGGGGACCCGATGCAGGACTCGATCCCCAGACCGGGGATCATACCCTGAGCCAAAGGTAGACACTCAACCACTGAGCCACCCAGGCATCCCAATTTACTGATAATGTAAAATAAATGAGGAAACTCGATACAAATGGTCTTCAGTTTACAAGTGACTTTCATTTCCAAAGATTAGAAGTTACCTTTTTGGACTTGATAAAAATAATTTTATAATTAATATTTAAGTTCTGAGGCTAGCCTCTAATGGCTCATATAATCCGTCAGTTACTTATATAAACATCTGATTTTTCCCACTATTCAGCAAACTCCTAAATATTAGGGGCTGGATTTCACTGATTTATGTATACCTAGAAGCACCTAGCCAAATGGCTGACAGATCATAGCAATTATCTTAAATCATAAATGCCTTTTTTAAATAAATTGAGCTATAAAATATCTAGCCATAGAGGAAAGGAGTTAATTCAATCAGTGTTCATTTAAACTGAAGATGGGGATCCCTGGGTGGCGGAGCGGTTTGGCGCCTGCCTTTGGCCCAGGGCGCGATCCTGGAGACCCGGGATCGAGTCCCACGTCGGGCTCCCGGTGCATGGAGCCTGCTTCTCCCCCTGCCTATGTCTCTGCCTCTCTCTCTCTCTCTCTCTCTGTGTGACTATCATAAATAAATGAAAATTTTTTAAAAAATAAAAAAATAAAAATAAACTGAAGATGAGGGACGCCTGGGTGGCTCAGCGGTTGAACATCCGTCGTAATGATGGAATGAATGAGTTCTTCTCTCCCACGGTTCCCACATTTTGCTCCCCTCCAGGTTCCTACCACTCATCCTGGAGTAATCTAGAGCTGAGAGACAATATAGCTTTAGTGGAAGGAGTCTGATAGATGTGGATTATTCAAATTCAGTTTCTGCCAGACTAACTTCTCTGAGTTCCCTTTCTCCATCTAGAAAATGGAGCTAATACATACTTCTGAAGGATTAAATGAGGTAATATAATTAAAGTGTCAGGCACAATGCCAGGAACACAGGGTACATTCAGTACCGCGTTGTAGCTATGAGCAGTAATGATGATGGTGGTGATGATCATGGTCACAGAAAAGACATGAGTTGGTCAGTGTCCACTGAACAAATCTATAAACTGTGACTATAATCACTCAATTATTTTGCTGCTGTGATTACTCTTGTAGATGTGGCTAATTAAGTTAACTGATGTGATCTTTTCTCTCCCTCAGATTCCTAGGGCCCACATGCTTAATTTACAGCAGTCAGTACATGGTCAGGCCTAGTCACACATGAACCTTCACATAAAGTCTGTGTGGACACATATATTTTCTTTGGGGGAAATATCTAGGAGTCAGATAGTTGTACACTAAATATATTCATAACTTTTTTAAGAAACTGCCAAACTATTTTTCAAAGAGGTTGTTCTGTTTTACATTCCTACTAGCAGTGCCTGGTGGAAATAGGATTCATTCTTGCAAGATGTCTTCAATTTCCAAAGCAAATAAATGATTGAAATGCAATATGATGGTGGTTATAACAGCTAACATTATATGAACTTACAGAGTTGGTAGTGAGGATCAAATGAACTAATGCATAAAACGCATTAACACAGGGACGTCTGGGTGGCTCAGTGGTTGAGTGTCTGCCTTTGGCTCAGGGCATGATCCCGGGGTCAAGGGATTGAGTCTCCCCACAGGGAACCTGCTTCTCCCTCTGCCTGTGTCTTTGCCTCCTTCTGTGTCTCTCATGAATAAATGGAAAAAAATCCTAAAAAAAATAAAAAGCATTAACACAGAGTAAGTGCTCCATATTCATTAGTAGTAGTGCCATTATTTTTATGTTAATTTAATATATTTGGTCTTTAATGGTAGAACGTTGTGATTTATCTTGACAGACTAAAAATAAATAGGCTGAAGTTTAAATATCAAAGTCACATGTTATATAAAAAATATTCACATTTGTGGGGCCCCTGTGTGGTTCAGTCGATAAAGCAACCAACTCTTGATTTTGGCTCAGATCTGTTCTCAGGGTTGTGAGATCTACGCTCAGCGGGGAGTCTGCTTGAGATTCTCTATTACCCCCCCTTCACTCATGTGCTTTCTCTCTCTAAAATAAATAAACCTTTTTAAAAAATATTCGCATTCATGAAAACATTCTTAAACAAAATATGCCTTTTTATTCCTTTCCAGTAGAGGGGGCAGTGAGACTTTAGAGATTGCTTGCCTAGCAGTGTAGTAAAACAAAAGGCTTGCAGTAATTGTCACTGTAGGCTTTTTATGTCATTTTTGTTTAGTTTTAGCTCTCAAGAGTGACCTTTCATCATATACTGTTTATTTCTAAGCTGCAGGGCCTGAAGTGTGTTACCAATTTGGAGTTAATTGTATTACATTAAAAAAAATAAAGATATATACATTGACTTGTGATGATTTGAAATGTTTCTATTATAGAGACTACACCTTCACTCTGGGATATAGAATTTGCTAAGCAGTTAGCTGCAGTAAATGAACAGCCGCTTCAGAATGGTTTTGCAGAAATGATCCAGTGGACGAAAGATGGGAAGCTGTGGGAGTTTCCAATTAACAATGAAGCAGGTAGGTCTTAATTTCAGAGGTTTATAAAATTCAGTATGGAAAAAAAATTCAGTATGGAGATGAAATCTGGCAGGTGTTCAGAGTCTAGATATTTACATGAATTTTAGAGCTTTGTATAAACATCCTTGTGGTGTCTGAAAAGAAATTTGACAGTATTGGGGCATATGGGTGGCTCAGTCAGTTAAGTATCTGCCTCCAGCTTGGGTTATGATCTCAGGGTCCTGGGATTGAGCCCCATATTGGGCTCCCTGCTTAGCTTCTTCTCCCTCTGCCTGCAGCTCCCCATTTGTGCTCACTTTCTCTCTCTTTGTCAAATAAATAAATAAAATCTTAAAAAAAAAAAAAAAAAGAGAAAAAAACTTTAAGTTGGAATTTCACTTAATTCTAGGGTTGTTTGTTTTAAGATTTTTTTATTTATCCATGAGGGACACAGAGAAAGGCAGAGACACAGGCAGAGGGAGAAGCAGACTCCTCACAGGGAGCCTGATATGGGACTCGATCCCTGGACTGAGCTGAAGGCAGACACTCAACTGCTGAACAATCTAGGCATCCGAAATTCTAGGTTTTTTTTTTTTTTTTTTTTTTTAATTTTTATTTATTTATGATAGTCACACACACAGAGAGAGAGAGAGGCAGAGACATAGGCAGAGAGAGAAGCAGGCTCCATGCACCGGGAGCCCGACGTGGGATTCGATCCCGGGTCTCCAGGATCGCGCCCTGGGCCAAAGGCAGGCGCGCTAAACCGCGGCGCCACCCAGGGATCCAAATTCTAGGTTTTTAATAAGGAAAAGAAAGAAGTAAAATTCGGGGGGCCTGGGTGGCTCAGTCGTTAAGAGTCCAACTCTTTTTTTTTTTTTTTTTTTAAGATTGTATTTATTTATTTGAGAGTGAGCACAAGCAGTGTGGAGGGGCAGAGGGAGAGGGAGAAGGAGAACAGCCGCTGAGCAGGGAGCCCACCATGGGGCTTGTTCCCAGGACCCCAAGATCATGACCTTAGCCAAAGGCAGATGGTTAACTGACTGAGCCACCGATGCACCGCTAAGCATCCAGTTCTTGATCTCCGCTCAGGTCTTGACCTCATGGTCATGAGCTCAAGCCCCATGTTGGGCTCTTTGCTGGTATAGAGACTACTTAAAAAAATAATACAAATTTTAAAAGGAAGTAAAATTATACAGCAGAAATGCATCATGAATTTTTACGTGACATGAAAGTATTGACTGGAAATGATGACAGTTTCCTAATTGCTGAGCAGGAGATTACCTGGAAAATCTCTTATATTAAATCCTGAGTATGAAATCAAATTTCAATTTTGGAGAACATTACAACTCTGAACGTTTTATGCTTAGTTATCTTTTACTCATAAAACTGTTGCATTAAAGAGATGCAAGGTTCTCCTGCTTGAAAGCTACCTAAAGGAAAGATGTTAGAAGGCTTCAAAATTTTTTGGAACTCAGGCTGCATACATACCTACATTCTTTGAATTACTAGATCTATTATCTACTTTCCTGAAGATTATTCTGGAGATGTTACCTCTTCCTCACTCAAAAGGGATATTGTATTACTGTGCTATTTATTTTATGCCATTTTTTATGTTATCATCAACTAAACAGTTTAGGTATATTTTCAATTAGAAGAGATTCATGTACAGTTAGCTAGGAATTGTAAACACCTCACTAAGTCGTAGGAAAATGTAGTCCATATTTTAACCTTTGTAGTATTATGCTGTCACTGTAACATTTTATTTTTTGAAAATCTCATTTGTTTGGATTAATAAGTAGAATAGAAGCTTAAATATCAGAAACATATTGTCTTGCATCTTCATAAAGTTTTACTTGATAGGAAAACTTTTTCAAGAATGATAATTCCTTTAACAAATTCTGAATATATTATGTATTTGTATGGTATATGCAGTAATAAAGGATGTTGTTTCATCTGTCACATAACATGAGTATTTCTCAAAGTATTATGCTTTCCATACTCTGGTGTGGGAATCAAGGAAAGGTGAAAAAAGCCCAAGGACTTTTTAGTTGGGCAAATCACGGTACAGATCCAACTCTCTTAGTGATTCGCCATTTGCCTTTGAGGAAACTATTTAACCTCTAGAGGTTAAAATACTAGATGTGTCTCCTCGGTTGTAAAATTAAAGATATCTCATTGAAAGAATGTAAGAAGTAAGACAGTTATTTGAGTTGCTTAGCGCAGTTCTTGGTTTATAATACATATAAATGGTATTCACCCCCTGATGTGAACACAGATTTTTAAAAGGAGAAAAAAGTTAACAATACATTAAGGGAAGATTTCATTATTTGATGAAACTTGGATATTCTAAGTCCTGATAGTTAAAAACATGGTTTTAAGACCCAATATTGAAGTAGGATAACTTGTGACTTTATTTAGGAGAGACAGTGATTAGGAGTTCAAGTTTTGAGTGAATTGTATGCTTAATCTCACTAAGCCTCATGAAATAATGTCTATGAAATAAGGGCAATAATGATAGGATTTATTTTACAGGATTCTTCTGAGAAACAAGTGAGGTTGTACAAGTAAAGCATCATCAACCATCATCATCTCTGTTCCTACAACAATATTGTGAAAGGGTTTACTATACTAGAAGGATCTCAAATCTTTTTTTTTTTTTTAAGATTTTATTTATTTATTCATGAGACACACAGAAAGAGAGAGAGAGAGACACAGGCAAAGGGAGAAGCATGCTCCATGCAGAGAGCCCGATGTGGGAGTTGATCCCGGGTCTCCAGGATCACACCCTGGGTCAAAGGCGGCGCTAAACCACTGAGCCACCCAGGCTGCCCAGGATCTCAAATCTTAAACTATTAGTGAGGATGTGTATTTTCTAGGAACCACCAAATAGGGTAACTGGAAAATAAGAGTTAGTGTACATTCTCATCAAGAGTAAAACACTTCAGTTCATCAAAATCTTAATTGTCCAAACTCCAAAGGAATTTATCTTAAATTTGACCTGGTTGTTGAGAAAGTTTAATTTTTACAAAAGGAAAAAAAAAATATGTCTCTTGGTCAGGTTAGGGAGATAAATGTGACAAGTTTCCGTATGCACTCTGCATATTATTGATGCTTTAGGGTGGGTGGGAAGGGGAGGTATCTCATTTCCAGCTCCTTGAGGCAATTGTTATCTGAACGAAAAACAGGAAAGGAACTGTGGAAACTCTCTCATTTGATCACTCCCCTCAGTATACACTTAGGAACTTCAGAATACTTTGAGAGACTGGCATTAGAATTTGGAGCTTCAAGAGTTCGATAATATTCTTCTGTATTTCTTATTTCTAAATTTTAAGATTAGTAAAATGTCATGTACTCTCTACTAACAGCTTCCAGAAGATTAACTTTGATGCTTTTGGGGAAAGGTGTTTTATTTTTAGGGGTGAGTCATGCCATGCCAGTTTCTGAACCTAATACTGAAAATGACAAAATGACATGTCCTGTGTTTATAGCTTTGCTTCCCAGTGCTGTGTTTTTCATTTATGTAAAAAATTAGTTTGTTGTTTTACCACATAAAATATATAAATTATTTCCCAGTTTTTTTTTCTAAATTTTTTTTTTTTTTTTTTTTTTTTATTTATGATAGTCACAGAGAGAGAGAGAGAGGCAGAGACACAGGCAGAGGGAGAAGCAGGCTCCATGCACCGGGAGCCTGATGTGGGATTCGATCCCAGGTCTCCAGGATCGCGCCCTGGGCCAAAGGCAGGCGCCAAACCGCTGCGCCACCCAGGGATCCCTATTTCCCAGTTTGAAGTAGCTTTTATCCAGTTTGGGTTTTTTTGTTTTTGAGAACTGGTTTACGCCTTCTGTCTTGCTTTGTCAGCATAGGGATTTATAGGAGCAGTAAGGTGGCATTATTCCTACTTAGGTTTTGTAGTAGTTATTATATATTGGATTGATTTAAAAAATCATTTTTATTTTAGCTTTGACCTTGACTTTAAATTTAATCATGTTTGCTACTACCCAGTCAACAGTCTTGCTCTTGAATATTCTTTAGCCATATATATGCCACCAAAAAAGTGTAAGTGTAATGTGTTGTCAGTTTTTGATATGTAACATGCTACCCCTGAAACTTAGTACAACTAAGTTATAACTGATCATGAATTTATGGGCTTTCTTGTTAGTTTTGGCAGCTTAGTTGAGGGCGGTTCCCTCTAGAGTGGCTTGTTTCACATGTTTGGTTGTTGGTGCTGGCTGTTGTCAGGGGAGATGGAGGTAACTGGGTTATATGTCACTCATCATCTCATAGAGTAGCTTGGGCTCTACTACATGGCTGTAATAGAGTTCCTAGTGGCAAGGAAGAGCAAGGATTAACATGTAAGTACTTTTCAAGCCTTTGTTTGCACTGTGTTTAGTAATATCGCATTGACCAAAGCAGGTCACTTGGCCAATGCTGAATCAAGTGTTTGAGAAACAGCCTCCATTTATGGGGAGAATGACAGAGTCACATTGTGAAGGGGCATGTATAGAGGCATAGAAGTGATATGTGGCCATTTGTCAATCTGCCACCTTGATTTAGTTTGTATTTACTTTAGCTTCAATAAAAATAACACATAGATCTTTAAACGTCCAAATAAATTAAAAAAAAATCTCTTTCAGTAAATATAAACTAACTCCAAGTAAGTAGAAAGCATTTAAGACTTTTATTTTGAGAGAATTGTATATTCACATGCCATTGAAGAAGTAAGTATCCTGGTTAGCCTTTACACAGTTTCACCCAACAGTTACTTCCTACAAAATCATATTACAGTATTACAGCCAGGCAATTGACATTGATACAATTCAACCATGTTCAGTTGTCACCAGTTTTATAAGTACTCCTTTACATGTACATATTTAGTTCTGTACAATTTTATCACATATGTAGACTCACGTGACCACCACTGCAGTCAAGATACACAGTTCCATCACTTCAAAGAGCCCTCGTATAGCCCTTTTGTGACCACACCTGCTTGCCTTCCACTGCCTCCCTTTCTTAGTCCTGGATCCCTCACAATCACTAAATCCTTTCACCATTTCTATAAATTTGTCACTTCAAGGAATATATACGAATATGATCTTACAGTGTGTAACCTTTGGGAATTAACTTTTTTTAACTCAGCCTGAATAATTGTCTGGAGATTTATCCAAGTTGTTGCATCTATCAGTATGTTTGTAGCTTGTTTTTAGTTGAGTAATAGTCCATGATTTGAATGTGACATATAGTTTGTGTAGCCATTCACCTGGAAAAAGACATCTGGCTTGTTAACCAGTTTGTAATCTCTACACCTAACATGGGGCTCAAACTCATAACCCCAAGGTCAAGAGGTGCATTACTCTACCAACTCAGCCAGCCAGGTACCCCACATGTTTAGTTTTTGTTTTCTAAGATTATATTTATTTATTTGAGAGGGAGTGCAAGCATAAGCAGGTAGAGGGGAAGAGAGAGAGGGAGAAACAGACTTCCCACTGAACAGGGAACCTGACATAGTACTCGGTCAGGACCCTGAGATCATGATCTGAGCCAAAATCAGGGACACTTAACCAACTGAGCCACCCACACACGTCCACTGCATGCTTAGTTTTTCTTTCTTTCTTTTTTTTTTTTTAAGATTTTATTTATTCATGAATGACACACACAGAGAGAGAGAGAGAGAGGCAGAGACACAGGCAGAGGGAGAAGCAGGCTCCATGTAGGGAGCCCGATGTGGGACCCGATCTCAGGAGTCCAGGATCACACTCTGGGCCAAAGGCAGGCGCTAAACCGCTGAGCCACCCAGGGATCCCGCATGTTTAGTTTTTTAAAGGAACTTCCAAACTTTTTTCTAGAGCGGCTGTGCCATTTTATATTCCCACCAGCAATGTGTGAACGACTAGCTTTTAATTTTCACCAGCAGTTAATAATGTCACTATTTTTTTTTAGATGTGTTTACATTCTGATAGATGTGTAATGATAGCTCATTTTGGTTTTTTTTTTTTTTTTTTTTTAAGATTTATTTATTTATGATAGTCACAGAGAGAGAGAGGCAGAGACACAGGCAGAGGGAGAAGCAGGCTCCATGCACCGGGAGCCCGATGTGGGATTCGATCCCGGGTCTCCAGGATCGCGCCCTGGGCCAAACCGCTGCGCCACCCAGGGATCCCTCATTTTGGTTTTAATCTGCATTTCCCTAATGGCTAGAGAGGTTGAATGTGTTTTTCTTGTGTTTGTCATCTGTATATCTTCTTCAATGAAAAGTCTGTTCTTGTTTTTTAAGATTTTATTTTTTTATTCATGAGAGAGAGACACGAGGGGAGGGAGAAGCAGGCTCTCTGCAGGGAGCCTGATGTGGGACTCAATCTCAGGACCAAGGATCACAACCTGAGCCACAGGTAGATGCTCAACCACTGAGCCACCCAAGTGCCCCAAGAGGATTTTTTAATATTTTCCAGACACTAGTCCTTTATTGAATATTTGTTTTGCATTGGGGCGTCTGAGTGGCTCAGTTGGTTAGGCATCCAACTCTTGATTTTGGCTCAGGTCATGTCAGAGTTGTGAGATCAAGCCCCAAGTCAGGCTCTGTGCTGGGTGTGGAGCCTGCTTAAGATTCTCTCTCACCTTCTCCCTGTGCCCCTCCCTGGCTCGTTCTCTCTTAAAAAAAGAAGACGACTTGGTTTGCAGTCTGTAGTTTGTCTTTGCATTCTCTTAACAGAATCTTTCACAGAGCAAAAGTTTCTCATTTTGATGGGGTCCAGTTTTTCCTTTTATGGATGGTGCTTTTGGTGTCATGTTCTTGGCCAGCCCTTGAACTAGATTTTGAACTAGATCGATCGATCTTTCTTTCTTTCTTTCTTTCTTTCTTTCTTTCTTTCTTTCTTTCTTTCTTTCTTTCTTTCTTTTCTTCTTTTCTTTTTTTCATTTTTAAGATTTTGTTTTTAAGCATTCTCTGTACCCAACGTGGGGTTTAAACTCATAACCCCAAGATCAAGAGTCACACGCTCTACTGACTAAGCCAGCCAAGCACCTCTCCCCCCTATATTTTTTTCTATAAGATTTATAGTTTTAAATTTATGATCCATTTGGGGTTAATTTGTATGAGGTATGACATTTAGGTTGAGGTTCTTTGTGTGTGTGTCAGTAGATATCCAGTTCCTCTAGCACAATTTGTTGAAAAGACTATCCTTTTATCATTAAATTGTCTTTGCACCTTTGTTTAAAAAAATTGGGCACATTAGAAACGACAAATACCCACCATTTGTTTCGATGTGGATGGAACTGGAGGGTATTATTCTGAGTGAAATAAGTCCATCGGAGAAGGACAAACATTATATGGTCTCATTCATTTGGGGAATATAAAAAATAGTGAAAAGGGAATAAAGGGGAAAGGAGAAAAAATAAGTGGGAAATATCAGAAAGGGAGACAGAACATCAAAGACTCCTAACTCTGGGAAACGAACTAGGGGTGGTGGAAGGGGAGGAGGGCGGGGGGTGGGGGTGACTGGGTGGCAGGCACTGAGGTGGGCACTTGACGGGATGAGCACTGGGTGTTACTCTGTATGTTGACAAATTGAACACCAATAAAAAATAAATTTATTTTTTAAAAATTGGGCACATTTGTGTTTGTCTATATTTGTCTATATTACTCTACCAGGGCTGCCATAATAAAATAGCGGAGATTGGGTGGCTTAAAATAACAGATTTATTTTCTCATATTTCTGGAGGCTGGAAGTCCAAAATCAGGGTGCCGGCAGGTTTTATTTCTCCTGAGGCCTCTTTTCTTGGTTTGTAGATGTTTGTCTTCTCTTTGTCTCTTCATGCAATCTTTTCTCTGTGGGCACTCTTCATATTTCTTGCTCTTCTTATAAGGACACCAGTCTATCCTATTCGATCAGGGCTCAATTGTTACAACTTCATTTAACCTTAATTACCTCCTTAAATGTCCTATCTCTAAATATAGTCACATTGGGGATTAGGACCTCAGCCTATCAATTTTGAGGGGTTATAGTTCAATCCATAATAGGGTCTATTCCTGGGCCCTCTCTTCTGTTCTGTCAATCTGTGTGTCTGTCCCTCTGCTAATACCAAGTGCTTTTTTTATTTTTTTAAGATTTCATTTATTTATTTGAGAGAGAGAGAGAGAGTGCAGAAACTGGGGTGGGAGGGGCAGAGGGAGCCTGACACAGGGCTTGATCCGGGGACTCTGAAATCAAAACCAGGACCTGAGCCAAAGGCAGATGCTTAACTGACTAAGCTACCCAGGCGTTCCTGCTAATACCACACTTTTGATTATTGTAGCTATTTCAGTCAATCTTAGCATTATTGGTCCTATTTTATTCTTCTCTTTCAAGATTGTTGTAATATTCTAGGTCTTGTGCCTTTCCATATAAATTTTAGAATAAACTTGTCAGTGGCACTTTCCTGAGATTTTGATAGGAAGTATATTCAACATAATAGATCAGTTTGGAGAGAATTAATATCTTAATATGTTGAGTCTTCCAATTTAAATGTAATTAGAAATGTGACTGATTTTTTTTGTGTTGATGTTGACTAGCTCTAGGAGGGGTTCTTTAGTAGATTCTTGGGGATTTTCTATGTAGACAAACATGTCATATATAAATAGGAATGGTTCTATTTCTTTCTTTGCCATCTATATGCCTTTGCTTTCTCCCTTATTGCGGTGGCTAAACTTTTAGTACTGTGTTGAGTAAAAGTGAAAGAGCTGACTTTGTTGTCTAGGAACTTAGGGAAAAAGCCTTTAATCTTTCACCATGAAGTATGATATTAGCTATATAGATTTTTTTGTAGATGCTCTTTATCAAGTTGAAGTAGTTTTTCTTTTTTTTTTATTTTATTATTTTTTTTTAATTTGGTGAGAATTTTTATCAAAAATAGGTGTTGTGGAGCAGCCCGGGTTTAGCGCCGCCTTCAGCCCAGGGCATGATCCTAGAGACCTGGGATCAAGTCCCACGTTGGGCTCCCTGCATGGAGCCTGCTTCTCCCTCTGCCTCCTGTGTCTCTGCCTCTCTCTCTCTCTCTCTCTCTGTGTGTGTGTCTCTCATGAATAAAGAAATAACATCTTTAAAAAAATAGGTGTTGTGGGGTGCCTGGGTGCCTTAGTTGGTTAAACATCTGCCTTTGGCTCAGGTCATGATCCCAGGGTCCTGGAATTGAGCCCCATGTCAGGCTTCCTGCTCAGCGGGGAGTCTACTTCTCCTTCTCCCTCTGTCCTTCCCCCTTGTGCTTTCTCAAATAAATCAATAAAATCTTTAAAAAAAGGGGGGGGGGGTCCCTGGGTGGCGCAGTGATTTAGCGCCTGCCTTTGGCCCAGGGCGCGATCCTGGAGACCCAGGATCGAATCCCACATCGGGCTCCCGGTGCATGGAGCCTGCTTCTCCCTCTGCCTATGTCTCTGCTTCTCTCTCTCTCTCTCTGTGTGACTATCATAAATAAATAAAAATTTAAAAAAATAAAAGGGGGGGGGTGTTGTGTCATAGGACATTCCTTCTTTAACCCTTTGATATGATGGATTACATTGATTTCCAAATGTTAAACCGCCCTGCATAGCTGTTTTAATTCCCACTTAATCTTGGTATATAAATCTCTTTATTAATTGTTGGTTTGTTTGCTAATTTCGTTAAAAGTTTCTGCCTCCAAGTTCATTAGAGATAATGGTTTGTAACTCTCTCTCAGTTCATTTATTTGTTTTGTGGTTGTGTCTTTGGTTTGATAACAAGGTAATACTGGCCTTATAAAATGAGTTAGGAGTATTTACTTTCTGGAAGAGATTGTGTAAAGCTGGTGTTAGTTTTTCTTTCAGTGTTAAATAAAATTCTCAGTTGAAGCCATGTGGGCTGAGGAATTTCTTTTTTGAGACCTTTATTTTTATTTTTTTAAAGATTTTATTTACTTATTCATGAGAGACAGAGAGAGAGAGAAGCTCCAGAGACACAGGCAGAGGGAGAAGCAGGCTCTGTGCAGGGAGCCTGATGCGGGACTCAATCCTGGGTCTCCAGGATCACACCCTGGGCCAAAGGCAGGCACTAAACCACTGAGCCACCCAGGGATCCCCTTTTGAGACCTTTTAAACTACAAATTCCTTTTCTTTAATAGTTATGAGACTATTCAAGTAATCTATTTTATTTTGGCTTGAATTTTGGTCCTTTAGTGCATTTTTTTTAAGTTGTCCATTTTTTTAAGTTGTTGAGCTACTTGTTTGTGGTATTCCCTTATCCCTAATGATTTCAGTTTTTATAGCAATAACTTCCTTTTCGTTTGTGTCACTCCTCTCCTCTTTTCTTTATCAGACTTAATAGAAATTTATCAATTTTACTGATTCTTTTTTTTTTGAAGAACTAGTATTGGTTTTGTTGCTTTGTCTCTATTTTTCTGTTTTCAATTTTACTGATTTTGGATGTTTTCTTTATTATTTCCTTCCTTTTTCTTTCTTTTTTTTTTTAAGATTTTATTTATTTATTTATTTATTCATTCATGAGAGAGAGAGAGGCAGAGACACAGACAGAGGGAGAAGCAGGCTTCAGGCAGGGAGCAAGATATGGGACTTGATCCTGGGACTCCAGGATCACGCCCTGGGCTGAAGGCAGACACTCAACTGTTGAGCCACCCTCCTTCATTTTTCTTGCTTTAGGATTATTTTGCTCCTTTGCTAGGTTCTTGAGGTGGGAACGTAGATTATTGATTTGAGATTTTTGCTCTTAAGTATTCATTTAGTGCTACATGTATACCTCTTAGCACTGCTTTAGTCTTGTCCCACTGATTTTGATTTGTTTTGTTTTCATTTTTCATTCAATTCTGAGTGTTTTCTGAATTATCTTTGAGATTTCAGCTAGACCTATGAATTATTTTTAAGTATATTTAATTTTTAACTGTTTCCTATTGTCTTTCTGTTACTGATTTCTAGTTGGATTCCATTATGATCTGAGAATGTACTGTGTATCACTCCAGTTATTTTAAATGTCTTGTAGTTTGTAACCCCGCATGTGGTCCAGCCAGGTGAATGTTCCGTGAATGCTTGAAAAGAATTCGTATTCTGAAATAGTTTGGTGGAGGGTTCTGTAGACATCAGTTTGATAATGTTTGTTGATGTTGTTCGGAGCTGCTTTATCCTGGCTAATTTTCTACCTCATAGTTCTCAAAGTTACTGACAGTAGACTGTTGAAATCCCCACTATAACTGTCAGCTTTTCTATTTCTCCTTTATTTCTATCATATTTTCTTTCATGTATTTAGAAACTCTGTTGTTTAGTGCATATGTAATTCACTCTTTGTGGATTGACCCTTGAGCCTTTTGTTATGTAATGTTTTTCTTTCTCCCTAGTAATTTTCTTTGCTCTGAAGTCTCTTTTGTCTGATAATCATATAACCACTCATGCTTCCTTTTTTTATTTTTATTTTTTTTAAGATTTTATTTATTTATTCATAGAGAGAGAGGCAGAGACACAGGCAGAGGGAGAAGCAGGCATCATACAGAGAGCCTGATGTGGGACTCTATCCAGGGTCTCCAGGATCATGCCCTGGGCTGCAGGCGGGCTAAACCGCTGCGCCACTGGGTCTGCCCTCATGCTTCCTTTTTTTAAAAATTTAATGTTAAGATACATTTTTCTCCATCTTTTTCTTTTCAAACTACCTATGTATGTTGTGTTCGAAGTGAGTATCTTATAGAAAGCATATAGTTGGATGCATTTTTTTATACCTACTCTGCAATCTGTATCTTTTGATCAGTGTATTTATTTTTTTTAAAGATTTTATTTATTTATTCTTGAGAGAGAGAGAGGCAGAGACACAGGCAGAGGGAGAAGCAGGCTCCATGCAGGGAGCCCGACGTGGGAATCGATCCAGGGTCTCCAGGATCAGGCCCTGGGCTGAAGGCGGCGCTAAACCGCTGAGCCACCCAGGCTGCCCTGATCAATGTATTTAGATCATTTACATTTGAAGTAATTATTGATTTGTTAGGACTTAAGTCTCCTATTTCATTACTTGTTTTCTGTTCATTTTCTCCATTTCTCATTCCCCTTTTTGGGGCGGCCTCATGTGCTCTGCTTGAACATGTTTTAGGATTCTATTTTGTTTTATTTATGTAAATTTTTTTAGTATAGTTTGTAAAGTGTTCTTAGTGGTTGCTTTAGATTTTAAGTTTTCATTAGCAGTAGCTGCTGCTACACTTTGAACATGTATAATATGCTAAGAGTTATAAAAGAGTTGTATAAGCTGTGTGTCTATGTAATCTTTACAGAAACCCCACAAGAAGTTTCTTTTTTAATCTTCATTTTATTCCCCAAAACTGTTGCTCAGAGAAGTTAATTTGCCCAGTCACACGGTTGTTAAATTGGTGGGCAAACCTAGGTCTAACTCCAAGGTTCATGGCTTTAACTGCAATACTCATCAATGTTAATTTTATGGTAGAGGTTATACACCAAAATTATAATGGATTTTTATCTCATTTCCTAGGTTTTGATGATGAGGGTTCGGAATTTCATGAACATATATTTCTGGATATACACCTGAAAGATTTTCCAAAGCAAGGACCAATTCGCCACTTCATGGAACTGGTGACCTGTGGCCTTTCCAAAAACCCATACCTGAGTGTTAAACAGAAGATTGAACACATAGAGTGGTTTAGAAATTATTTTAATGAAAAACAAGACATTCTAAAAGAAAATGGCATAGAGTTCAATTGAAGACCATGGAAATTGTTATTTCAAGCTGTTGGAGATGGGTATTATAACTAAATAAAATAATTTACTAAAAATTTTCCTATACTGTGTTATTACATCTGATTTGAATGGTATAAATGTAAAATTGCTTAAAAGTATATAATGCTGGGACGCCTGGGTGGCTCAGCAGTTGGCGCCTGCCTTTGGCTCAGGTCGTGATCCGAGGATCTGGGATTGAGTCCTGCATTGGGCTCTCTGCGAGGAGCCTGCTTCTCCCTCTGCCTATGTGTCTCATGAATAAATAAATAAATCTTTATTTTAAAAAATTCATTAAAAATAAAAAATAAAAGTATGTAATGCTAACTGAAGAATATTCTTTCGTGGAGAAAAGTTGTCAACATTCACAGATTCAACTAGCAATTCTTAACAAGAAGAATATCTTAGAATTAGTAATTTTTAAGACACCCTCGTTTAACCTTTTTCTTTTCAGTGACTATACTTCTTTGAAATAAAATTATTAGCCAATATCTGATGACTTCAGAGTGCTGTAACAGTTGAGATGATTTACAACCAGCTTTATATGCACTATGTCTATCTACATACACATATATTTTACACATTTGTATATAGACATATTTATATTTTTTTTATATTTCATCCTAAATTAACTACCCTTGCCTAAGTCTGGGTCACCAGTGAGAAGTAACCTTGTAGAAATAAGCAGCTTATTCTAAACCCTTCTTGTCCTTTAGGTCTTCATGCCAAACTTAGAACTATTTATTTTCTCTTACATTAGCAGTGTGACTCAAATTCATACAACTCAAAGGAATGAAGATTCTAAAAAACTCACAGGAAGAATTTAGCTTACAGTGGTTGTAGGCCAGTGGTGTTTTAGGCCCCTGGCATAAGCAAATGAAAATCATACGAAGGAACCTATCGACTCAGGATTCAAATTATAAAATACATAAGGAAACAAAATAGTGCGCCTGTACACAAGCAGAAGCAGACTTGGAAAGCCTTTAAATTTTGGGCTTTGGGCACCTGGGTGGCTCAGTCTGTTAAGCATCTGCCTCTCGATTTCAGTTCAGGTCATGGTCTCAGTGTGCTGAGACCGAGCCCTGTGTCCAGCTCCATGTCTTTCTTGAATGAATAAATAAAATCTTAAAAAGCAACAAAAAAAATTGGGATTATGTTCTTTTTGCTTAAAGCACATGTTTAGGAGGGTAACGGCCTGTTGTTAGCCAACTACTTTTGTTTATCTGACAAATGTATTTAACCTTTACTTTTAAAAAAGATTTTGAGAGAGCAAGAGCACAAGCATAAGCGGGGGTGGGGAGAGCCAGGGGGAGAGGGAGAAGCAGACTCCCTGCTAATAAGCAGGGAGCCCAATGCAGGGCTTGATCCCAGGACCCTGAGATCATGACCTGAGCCAAAGGTAGATGCTTAACTGACTGAGCTACCCAGGCACCCCTTAACCCTCACTTTAAAGATATTTTATGTTCTGTACTCCTCTCCCACTAGTATGACATGAGAAAAAATAACCAAAAAGAAAGCAACAAAGACTACAAAGGATACACAAAAAAAGCTAGTAAAAATAAATCCAAACATATCAGTAACTATGATAAAAATAAGTGAACTAAATGCTGAAAATAAAAACCTTTAGGTGGGGCAGCCCTGGTGGCGCAGCGGTTTGGCACTGCCTGCAGCCTGGAGTGTGATCCTGGAGACCCCGGATCGAGTCCCACGTCAGGCTCCCTCCATGGAGACTGCTTCTCCCTCTGCCTGTGTCTCTGCCTCTCTCTCTGTGTCTATGAATAAATAAATAAAATCTTTAAAAAGAAAAAACTTTAGGTGTCCCAATGTACTTATAAAGAATGTATTTGTTGTTGGGTGCAGTTATGACCAAGAGATTACGGTCTGTGAATTGATGTCTTTTATAAATCATAAAAAATCCTCATCCATTAACTATTCAAAGATAGCTTCTGACCCATGTCTTCTTTTCTCTCCTGGAAATCTGATTGCACAACTGTTACCTTTAAAAAAAAGAAAAAAAAATTTTTTTAAAGTCGTTCTCCATGCCCAATGTGGGACTTGCACTCATGACTCTGAGATCAAGAGTCACATGCTCCACCAACTGAGCCAGCCAGGTGCCTAAGAAATGTTACCTTCTTTTTTTTTTTTTTTTTTAAGATTTTATTTGTTCATGAGAGACACAGGCAGAGACATAGAGGGAGAAGCAGGCTCCCCACGGGAGCCTGACATGGAACCCAATCCCAGAACCCCAGGATCACAACCCGAGCTGAAGGCAGACACTCATCCACTGAGCCATCCACGTGCCCCCAAAGTTACCTTATTTTTTTTTTTAATTTTTTTTTTTTTTTTTAATGATAGTCACAGAGAGAGAGAGAGAGAGGCAGAGACATAGGCAGAGGGAGAAGCAGGCTCCATGCACCGGGAGCCCGACATGGGATTCGATCCCGGGTCTCCAGGATCGCGCCCTGGGCCAAAGGCAGGCGCCAAACCGCTGCGCCACCCAGGGATCCCCCAAAGTTACCTTCTTACATCAGTCTTTACCTCTCTTTCATATTTTTTCTGTTTTCTTCTCTGCATTACATATGGATTTTTTTTAGGTAGGCTCCATGCTAGGTAGTTGGTTTTGGTTTTTTGTTTTTGTTTTTGTTTTTTAACGATTTTATTTATTCATGAGAGACAGAGAGAGAGAGAGAGAGGCAGAGACGGAGAAGCAGGCTCCATGCAGGGAGCCTGATGTGGGACACGATACCGGGACTCCAGGATCACGCCCTGGGCCGAAGGTGCTGCCAAACTGCTGAGCCACCCAAGCTGTCCATGTTTGTTTCTTTTTAAGGAGGCTCAACATAGGGCTTGAGTTCCCGACCTGAGATCAAGACCTGAGCTGAGATCAAGAGTTGGATGTTTAATTCATGAGCCACCCAGATGCCCCCATATGGATTTCTTTATTTTTTTAATACGGATTTCTTTAGATCTACTTTCATGTTTAATTTGTTACACTCCCTCAATTAAATTCTTTTCCAAAGTCTAGTCACTTTTATTGTCACCTCCTCTGTATTTTACTCTATCTTACATATAGTTCATAGTATGAATATGATAAGCCCAATATTCATTTATTTATTTACTTATTTGAGAGAGGGCAGGGGAATCTCAAGCAGGGTCCTAGAACTGAAACTGCATCAGGCTCCCTGCTCAGTGGGGAGCTTATTTCTACCTCTCCCTCTGTCCCTGCGTGTGTGCTCTCTTTCTCTCTCTCTTGCTCACTCTGCCTCTCAAATAAATAAAAACTTAAAAAAATAATAAAAAACATACAGAAAGAGAGAAAAAATTGTCATTATTAGAAAGTCTATGTTTATGTAGTAAAAAAATAATCTATAAACTGTAATAAGAGAATTTAGCAAGTTTGCAACCATATTTTTATAAACCAGTGACAAATGATTTATAAGATACTGTTCATAGGAGCATCAAAAATATAAATGAATAAAATCTTAATGAAAGCTATTTAGGGGGACACCTGGGTGGCTCAGCAGTTGCGTACCTGCCTTTGGCTCAGGTCGTGATCCCAGGATCCAGGATCAACTCCCACAATAGGCTTCCTTCGAGGAGCCTGCTTCTCCCTCTGCCTGTGTCTCTGCCTCTCTCTCAGTCTGTGTCTTTCATGAATAAATAAATTTTTAAAAAAAAATTTTTAAAGAAAGCTATGTAGGATGTTTGTGAAGAAAACCTCTTAAAACTTTAATGAAACATAGTAAGTAATAAAAAAATAATGAAAAAAAGGACGCCTGGCTGACTCAGTCAGTAGTGCATGAGACTCTTGATCTCAGGGTCGCAAAATTTGAAATCCACATTGTGCATGGAACCTACTTAAAATAATAATAATAATAATAATGAAAAAGATTTAAGTAAGTAAATGGATAAAAAGTTCATGGATAAGAAGACTCAATATTATAAAGATTTGATTCTTTCCAAGTTTATCTATATATTGAATGCAATTTCATTAAAAAATCCCAACAAGGTTTTTCATAGAGCTTCACAAATTTATGATAAAGTTACAGGGGGAAACAACTGGAAGAGCCAAATGTTATTGAAAAAGGACACAAGATGAGGTGAGGGAGTTGCCTTGATTTGAAGTTATCCAGACTTATCATAAAACTATAATTTGTTTTTAAGATTTTATTCATGAGAGACACACAGAGAGAGGCAGAGAAGCAGGCTCCCTGTGAGAAGACTGGTGTGGGACTCGATTCCAGGACCCAGAGATCATGCCCTGAGCCGAAGGCAGACACTCAACCACCAAGCCACCCAGGCATCCCTCATAAAGCTATAATTACTTGACAACAGGATATTCCTCACGGATATAGTTAAATAAATTTGTGAATAAAATAGAAAACACAGAGGGATGTCTGGGTGGCTCAGTGGTTGAGCATCTTCCTTCAGCTCAGAGCATGATGGTGGGGTCCTGGGATGGAGCCTGCTTCTCCCTCTGCCTGTGTCTCTGCTCTCTCTCTCTCTCTCTGTCTCTCATGAATAAATAAATAAAATCTTAAAAAAATAGACAACACAGAAATAGACCCCACAGTATATGGAAACTAGACGCATGACAAAGTTAGTATTGCAAGTCAATGGGAAAAGAGTAAGTATTCCACAAATGGTGTTAGGATAATGAGTTATCCATATGAAAGAAAAAAGAGGATTTTTACTTCATGCTATTTTTTTAAAATCCAGTTCAATTATTCAATGAGAAAGGAAAATTTGGGACGCCTGGGTGGCTCAGTGGTTGGGGGTCTGCCTTTGCCTCAGGGCTGATCCTGGAATCCCAGGATCGAGTCCCACGGGGGTCTGCCTGCACGGAGCCTGCTTCTCTTTCTCTGACTGTGTCTCTGCCTCTCTTTCTCTGTGTCTTCCATGAATAAGTAAATAAATTCTTTAAAACATGAAAATTAAAAAAAAAAATTAAAACATTTAAAACAAAAATGTAGAACACCTTTACAGCTCTGGGATAGACAAGGATGTAAAATATCAAAAGCACAATCTCTAAGGAAAAGATTCACAAATTTGTTAAAATTTAGAACTTTTAATAAAAAAAGGCAGCACTGGGGCAGCCCGGGTGGCGCAGCGGTTCGGCGCCGCCTTCGGCCCAGGGCATGATCCTGGAGACTCGGGATCGAGTCCCACGTCGGGCTCCCTGCATGGAGCCTGCTTCTCTCTCTGCCTGTGTCTCTGCCTCTCTCTCTCTCTCTCTCTCTCTCTGTATCTCTCATGAAAAAATAAATAAAATCTTACAAAAAAAAAAAAAAAAGAAATCCATGCTTTGACAGATCGTTTAAAAAAATATAAATAAATAAATAAATAAATAAATAAATAAACAAATAAATAAATCTTAAAAGAAAAAGAAAAGAAAAAATAAATCTGTTCGCTGCACAAGAATAGAAGGACTGCTTTCCAAGATCTCAGTGGCATCTTTATGGAGAATGAAATATGGGTGCTCCCATTGAATGTAGTACAGAATGTGAAAACACTTAGTCATGGTCTCTGGCACAGTACCCCTAACAGGGAGGATTTCATGTATCTGATAGTGGTTTACCTTTACCATTTTTTTTTTTTTTTTGAGAGGGAGAGCAGGAGCTGGGGGGTGAGAAGAGGAGGGGGACACAGAGGGAGAGAGAATCTTAACCAGGTTTCACACTCAGTGCGTAGGGCTCAATCTCATAACACTGAGATCTTGACCTGAGCTGAAACCAAGAGTTGGTCTCAACCCACTGAGCCACCTGGGTACCCTACCTTTACTAAGTTTAATTGTGACAGATTTAATGTACCTGTCTTGCTGTCAAAGGGAAAGTAACCACTGGTCTGAAATAGTTAGCTTTACATGCTGTACTATCTACTTGTACTATCTACTGAGGTGTTCAGAGGGCAAGAAAGCAAACAGAAATGCTCTAATCATTTCTTTGCTTGCCAGCTCCTGAATTGTTGACAGTTGTACAGTGCCCTTCCTGCTTTTTCATCCACTTTCTTTGGTTTTCTTCTCTGCTTTGGTGTTGGAAGCTTCAGTTCAAATCCTATGTCAGTAGGAGCTGTGATCGTGAGAACATGGCTTAATCTTTCAGCCTGTTTCCTCCTTTGTGGACGATGCTCACAATTCCCTTCTTTCGGGACCTGCAGGTGTTAGGATCAAATGAGGCAATGTACATCACAGTCACTGGCACTTACTATGGACTTCAAAAACGATGTTCTTTTTCTTTCTCTATATTCCTTCCCAGGACCCCAGTGTCAGGAAGGAAGAGTCATTTTTTTCACAATCCCACATTTATTTGGAAATGGCAGCTTGCTCCTTTTTTTTTCAGCTTGCTCCTTTTACAGTTTCAGATCCAGTTATCATTACCTTCCATCACTGAAACAGAATACTTAATTTTTTTTATAATGCTCTCTTCCTCCAGGATCCATAAATAGCCTTATGCCCATCGTCATCACTATGTAGTGGATTCTTGCTTCCACAGGTGGAAATGGGGACAGGCAGGCATTGGGATAGAAGGGCCTCCTCTGTGCTGGCTGGGAGCTCAATCCCGTACGTGATAGCTCCAGGCTCACTCCTAGTGAGAGGGGCCTGGGTCTGTCCAAATGGGCAGATGCCCAAATGAATATCTTCTCCTGTGGCCTGCCTCAGTGTCTCTTCGGGTACCCCAAGATTGTAGAATAAAGGTAGATCTACTCGCATCAGCCAGTGATAACGATCAGCCCTGTGTGCTACTTTCAGAGCGTGTGAAGTGTTTCCACAGCCATCACTCATTCGTCGCTCAGCCACGTGCCAGGCCTCTGCCAGGCAACAGAGTATAAATGCGCTGGTGAGGCTCTCATGGCCTTGACATGTCATCTTAAAAGTCACTTCCCAAGAAAGCCTTCTCTCCCTGCTTTGTTAAGTAGTTTTTCCCTGCGTATTGTCTAACACAGCACTCTGTTTACTTCCTGTATGACATCCCCCATCCTGAGCTCCTCAAGGACAGAGATTGTGTCAGCTTCTGTCGCCTTGTGAGATCCTGTGCTCAAGACCTAGCATATTACTAGGCCCTAGACAGGCACTTAATAAAGCTGGTTAATGGAGGAAAAGAAAGGACGAATGACACATGCTCACAGAGAAGAGAAAAAGATTCCGTCGCTCTACAGTGTGATGGGTGCCAAGGCCAGGAAATGGGATGAAGATATAAAAGGCAAACATTTAATCACACTGCATGTCTGCTGGAATTTTTACTTCCTGCAGGCTGAAAGCTGTCTCTGGCCAGCAGTGTCTGAGAGTGGCTGGGTAGACCTGCTCAAATCTGGGGTGCAGAATTTGGAGGGCTCTCTGTTCACAAATAAAGGTAAGCTGCATTATCCAAAATCAGCTTTGTTTATAATAAACATAATAGTCTGGTTTCCACATGCCATACTTTTTTTTTGAGGGGGGGAGGGGCAGAGGGGCAGGGACAGAGAGAGAATCTCAAGCAGACTCCCGCTGAGCATGGAGCCCCTGAGATCATGACCTGGGCAGAAATCAAGAGTCAGATGCTTAACTGGCTGAGTCACCCAGGGCCCCTCCCTATGCCATGCTTTTTATTGTTTATCTCTTGAATGGTTCAGAACTTGGGGAGGAAGAGGCACACTATTTATTGCCCCCTACCATAATTTTTTTTTAAAGACTTTATTTATTCTTGAGAGACACAGAGAGAGAGAGAGAGAGAGAGAGAGAGGCAGAGACACAGGCAGAGGGAGAAGCAGGCTCCATGCAGGGAGCCGGATGTGGGACCCGATCCCAGGTCTTCAGGATCAGGCCCTGGGCTGATGGCGGCGCTAAACCACTTAGCTTCCCCGGGCTGCCCCCCTCCCATACTTTTTAAATGAAATATCCACTTCTGCTACCATTTTGTCTGCTCTTCTTACCACTTAAAACTGACATGAGGGTGTTTGAGAAATATACTATATTTCTCTTTTGGAAGAGGAAATAAAAGAGGTGAATGGCTTACACTGCCCACTCACAGAATTAGAATTGCAGTCTTTATGTTGCCACAAAATGAGGAAACAGCCAAAAAGAAGATAAAAACTCTTCCATAATTCTCTTCCTGGGATTCAGTGTATTAGTATGATGAAATGCAACAGGTCTGAAAATAAAGATATAAAATGTTGCAGAGCATAAAATAGGAGAAAGTCACAATAGTTAAACAGTGGACACATTCCAAAAGTCTATCAATGGATGACTGGATAAACAAAATGTGATAGGGATCCCTGGGTGGCGCAGCGGTTTAGCACCTGCCTTCGGCCCAGGGCGCGATCCTGGAGACCCGGGATCGAATCCCACATCGGGCTCCCGGTGCATGGAGCCTGCTTCTCCCTCTGCCTGTGTCTCTGCCTCTCTCTCTCTCTCTCTCTCGCTCTCTGATGACTATCATAAATAAATAAATTAAAAAAAAACAAAATGTGATAGATGTGTACAGTGGAGCAGTATTTAGCTCCACTAAGAAATGTAAGAAGAAATGACATTCTGATACAGGCTATGGCATGGACGAACCCTGACAGTATGATGCTCAGTAAAGAAAGCCAGACCCAAGTGGGCACACAGTGCATGATGCCCCTTCTGGGATGTATCTACAACAGCAAATGAGTCGTGGCTGTCAGGGGCTGTAGAGAGGCGTGAATGGAGAGCTATTCTGTAATGGGTGCAGAGTTTTTGTTCGGGAAGATGAACAACATTCTGGAGATGGATAATGGTGATAGCTGTGCAACAGTGTGAATGTACCTAATGCCACTGAGCGAGGCACTTCCAATGGTTAAGGGGCGGATCATATGTATATATCATTACAATTAAAAAATGTTTATGATAAATTGCAGACCATGAGTATAATAAAGATACTTCAGGGGCACCCAGCTGGCTCAGTTGGTAAAACCTATGACTCTTGACCTTGGGGTTGTAAGTTTGAGCCCTGTGTTGAGTGTAGAGATTACTTAAAAATAAGATCTTTAGGGGCACTTGGGTGGCTCAGTGGTTGAGCACCTGCCTTTGGCTCAGGGCGTGACCCTGGGGTCCCGGGATCAAGTCCCACATCGGGCTCCCCACCGGGACCCTGCTTCTCCCTCTGCTTGTGTCTTTGCCTCTCTCTATGTGTCTCTCATGAATAACTAAATAAAATCTTTAAAATATATAAAATCTTTGAAAACAAACAAATGATACTCCAACCATTTGAAGGACTGCTCTGTTCTCATGCCACAGAGGACCACATAACATCCCAAGAAAGAGCACATGTTAGCTAAGGGTGCAGGCAAGAGGAAGGGGTATAGTCTAGTGGCTGAGGTCAGTAGAAGGAATTGGTCTGTGCATTCTAGTCTATGCGTAATTACCTTCATCTTTATTTTTTAAAATATTTTATTTATTTATTCATGAGAGACACATAGAGAGGCAGAGACACAGGCAGAGGCAGGGAGCCGGATGTGGGACTCTATCCCAGGACGCTAGGATCATGACCTGAGCCGAAGGTAGATGACCAACCACTGAGCCACTTTGGTGTCCCTCTCACTGAAGTTTTTGAACATCCTCTGAGGTAGATTTTATTCCCATATAGAGGAATTTAAGAAGTTTCTGGGGCAGCCCCAGTGGCTTAGCGGTTTAGCACCACCCTCAGCCTGGGGTGTGATCCTGGAGACCCAGGATCAAGTCCCACATCGGTCTTCCTGTGTGGAGCCTGCTTCTCCCTCTGCCTGTATCTCTGCCTCTCTCTCTCTCTCTCTCTCTCTCTCTCTCTGTGTGTGTGTGTGTGTCTCATGAATAAATAAATAAAATCTTAAAAAAAAAAAAAAAGAAGTTTCTGAAGGTTTCCAAACAGTGATGCAACTGGGATTTAAATCCTAGATAGCGGGCAGCCCCAGTGGCTCAGTGGTTTAGCGCCAACTTCGGCCCAGGGTGTGATCCTGGAGACCCGGGATCAAGTCCCACGTCGGGCTCCCTGCATGGAGCCTGCGTCTCCCTCTGCCTGTGTCTCTGGTTCTCTCTCCTCTCTGTGTAATCTCATGAATAAATACATAAAATTTTAAAAAATAAATAAATAAATAAATCCTAGATAGCAACTTCAAATCCAAGTATTTTTCCAGTACCCCTCCAGAGTAGATTTTTGGAGCAATTATATGGATAATCTGGGGGAAAGGGAATAGGAATTTTCTCATTAGAGTTGAGTGAGATGTACCAATGGGATGACAGCAAACATGGGAACTTTGGAGTGGTAGTTAATGTTTAGATGAAAAATCATTAAAGAGTTTAAAGAGTGGAATACCAATGCAATCAAAGAGTTCCTGGAGGCTAATTTGGTAGGGCTACTTGGGAATGATTGAGTGGGAAAATATTAAAGCCAGAGAGCTCAGTGGAGCAAATGCCACAGTGGCCACAATGAAAAAAAGAATTTTAAAAATGGGATGGTGAGGGATCCCTGGGTGGCGCAGCGGTTTGGCGCCTGCCTTTGGCCCAGGGCACGATCCTGGAGACCCAGGATCAAATCCCACATCGGGCTCCCAGTGCATGGAGCCTGCTTCTCCCTCTGCCTATGTCTCTGCCTCTCTCTCTCTCTCTCTCTGTGTGTGTGTGTGACTATCATAAATAAATAAAAATTTTTTTAAAAATGGGATGGTGAGAAATCCTTTAGATTTCAGGTCAGCTTGTAATAATCTGGATATTGGTGATGTAGACTACGGATCTCTCTGACTTGGAGTATGTCTTTGTCCCCTATCTCATAACTAGGAGGGATCAGAGAAAGAAAATAAATGGAAGGAGCTGGTGTGCCATACTTCCGGCTGCTGAAAAATGCTTGCATGGGAAGGGAATCGGAAATGTCCTGAGACAAACATTCTGATTTAGATGGATTGAGTTTCACCCTGTGAAAGTAGTTCATTGCTATTTATTACTTGTATAATCAAGATATTTCCATGAGATTAACATCTTTAAGAAAGATCTTTATTAAACTTTCTGAGCTATTAAAAAATTAAGACTCCAATTACCTCTGTCACATAGTTTGGTTAATGAATTGACATATTGAGCCACAAATTGCATTTACAGTCTTTTGTGACTTCTTTTTTTTTTCTTTAAAGATTTTATTCATTTATTTGAGAGGGAGAGAGAGAGAGAGCAAGCATTAGCAGGAGGGAGAGGCAGACTTCCCACTGAATAGGGAGCCTGACGTGGAACTTGATCCCAGGACCCCGGGATCATGACCTGAGCTTAAGGCAGATGTTTAACTGACTGAACCACCCAGGAGCCCAAGTCTTTGGTGACTTCTATACCCAAAGCTGTTAGCCTCACATGGAGGTGAAGGCCAAGCTGAGGTAAGAATAAGGAAGAATGAAGTGTGGGATTCTCCCACTGAGAAAGACAAATATCTTTTTCTAGTTCTCTCACTGTATAGGTTGGAAAATTGAGGCCCAGAGGGAGTCACATGCCAATGATTTTACAGTTCATTTATGGCAGAGCTGAGATATGAACCTCAGATCCCAGATCAGGAACCCTTCCACTGTGTCATAATTCTCGTTTACATAAATTAGTATTTAAACTGGTAAGAATTATTTTCTGAACTAACTACAGGGAACTCAATAAACTCATAAAATGAAAGGAGAAATAAAATGCAAATTGTTTTTAAAACATTTCAGGGTTTGTGAAAGCACATGGTTTAGATGAAGAGCACTCCAGTATTAGGGGAAATTCTGAATAATATTCAAATCCTCAGCATAGCCATTATCTGGAGGATGCATTTTTAAATGTGCGCTATGAAAATTGCTACTGAGATGAAGCTCGTTCTCATTATTAATCAATATTTTTATTTTTATTGGGGTGCCTAGGTGGCTCAGTCTGTTAATGATCTGACTTTGGCTCAGGTCATAATCTTGGGGTTTGGGATTGAGCCTGAGTCTCAGGTTCCACACTCAGTGGGAAGTCTGCTTGTCCCTCTCCTCCGCCCCTCCCCTCACTTGTGCGCTCTCATTCTTTCTCTCTCTCTCCCTCAAATAAGTGAATAAAATCTTTAAAATGTATTTTATTTTATTGATTTGGGAAATAACTGTAGACCTAAAGAAACATTGTAAAAATAATATAGAGTTTATATATACCTTCATCCAGCTTCTTCCCAGTGTTAAAAACTTATATAACCATAACTCATGATCCAAATCAGAAGATGGACATTGATCCAATACTATCAGTTAAACTACGGACTTCATTTGCATTTCACCATTTTCCTCCTTGACATTCTTTTCATGTTCCAGCCTGGAACCCAAAATCCCACCTTGCATTTAGTTCCTGCGTCTCCTCAGACTCCTCCAACCCATGCTGACTTCTCAGTCTTTGCTTATCTTCCATGGACTCTTTTGAGGAGTCCTGGCCAACTATTTTTAGAATGTCCTTCAATTTGAGTTTGGCCAATGCTTTTCTCATGGTTAGACTGAGGTTACAGTCTTGGGGGAAGAATACCCCAGAAGTGAAGTGCTCTTCCCATTATTTCATGTTAGGGATACAGGATGTCAACATGACTTATCCTAGTGAAGTTTGATCACTTGGTTAAGGTGGTAAGAATCTGCCCAGTTTCTCAACTATAAAGCTACTATTTTCCCCTCCCCTTTGTATCGATAAGTATATTGGAGAGGTACTTTGATTCTGTATTAACATCCTGCCTCTGCAAACTCTTCCTGTTGAGTGTTATATCCATTGGTGGATCTTACCTGCAGCAAGATGTTCTAATGGGGATTTTGTATTGTCCTCATTCCTTTTACATTCATAAGTTACAGTTCTGGGATCCCTGGGTGGCGCAGCGGTTTGGCGCCTGCCTTTGGCCCAGGGTGCGATCCTGGAGACCCGGGATCGAATCCCACGTCGGGCTCCCGGTGCATGGAGCCTGCTTCTCCCTCTGCCTGTGTCTCTGCCTCTCTCTCTCTGTGTGTGACTATCATAAGTAAATAAATAAGAAAATTAAAAAAAAAGTTACAGTTCTTCTGAAGGAAGAGTTGTTCTTCTCCTCCACATTTACTTTTTCAATCACTTATTTATATCAGTACAGATGTATGGATATTTGTTTTATTCTATGGCTTATAATCTAACACTGCTGATATTTTTTTAGAGGAAGGAAAGGACAGGGGGCAAGGGAAAGAGAATCTTAAGCAGGTTTCCTGCTGAGCAGGGCTCCATCCCAGGTCCCTGAGATCATGACCTGAGCCAAAATCAAGAGTCTGTCTGATGCTTAACTGACTGAGCCACCCAAGCACCCCTAACATTATTATCATTTATTTGTGCTCAAGCTGTTCCATCTTTAGCCTTTGGAAGCTTTTTTCACGTTGGCTTTGTGTCCTTCTGACAAGCTCCTATCTTTGTAGAGCATTTCGTTGTTGTCTGTGCCGGATGTTCCAGGCTCATCTTGTCCCTGCCCTAGTTGAGAATCAATCATTTCTTTCAGAAACCCTGATTTCTCTTACTGGAGAATAACATTTACAAATAAGATGTGCGTATCAGGTGGAAGCTTATTCTTTGATGATTGTAAAGCTTACGTGTCAGAAAATTTACCAATATAGGATCACGCAGTATCTTCAGTAATAATTCTGAGACAGAGCAGCCAAATATATAAGAGTTAGCTTTAAAGTGCTTTAAAATGTTCTGCTTACTCTGAGAGATGCTTCAGGCATGAGTGCCATTTATATCAAAGTTGAGAGTGCTTTTCCTTCCTAAAATGGTCCTTTATTCCTTAGTAGGAAAATTGGTTTTCTTCTTTTCAGTTACATAGCCTTCTATCCATCATGTCAAAGTTATTACATCTTCCATTTTAAATAAGAGAATAGTAAATGTTTAATCTCATCGATAATCAAAGTCATACAAAGTTAGCAATGGGATTATTGCCATGTTATGAAAATATTAACAAATACCGAAAAGATTAATATCCTCTATTGTTAAGAACATGAGAAAACAGCTCCTCTATAGCACACTCTTTTTTTTTAAGATTTTATTTATTTATTTGAGATAGAGTAAGAGAGAGGGCATGAGCAGGGGGGCAGAGGGAGAGGGAGAAGCAGACTCCCCACTAAGCAGGGATCCCGATGTGGGGCTTGACCCCAGGACCCCAGGATCATGGTTGCTCAACTGACTGAGCCCCCCAGGAGCCCCCTCTATAGCACTCTCTTGAGAGCAACTGGTAGTATTGATTGAAATGATATATGTGCATTTGTCTTAGAAGTTTCACTTCCATAAATGGGTCTATCAGAGATGAGAGTACAAGTATAAAAAGATGTATGTGGGGGAATCTCTGGGTGGCTCAGCGGTTTGGTGCCTGCCTTCGGCCCAGGGCACTATCCTGGAGACCTGGGATCGAGTCCCACATCGGGATCCCGGCATGGAGCCTGCTTCTCCCTCTGCCTGTGTCTCTGCCTCTCTCTCTCTGTCTATCGTAAATAAATAAAAATTTAAAAAAAAAAGATGTATGTGTATCTGTGTGTCTGTGTTTGTGTCTCTGTCTGCATTGCCGGGATTGATGAAAAACTGGAGATACAACTTACATGTCCATCAAGAGAGGGCTGGCTAAATACTTTGAACTACTGTACTAGGCAGCTGGAGAGAGCTGTGGAAGGCTTCCTAGAAGGCTAGGTAAGTTGTGAACTAAAGAATGAATAGGAGGGTGGGCACTTGGTTGGCTCAGTCAGTAAAGCATGTGACTCTCAATGTTGGGGTTGTAAGTCTCTACACCCCAGTTGGGTGTAGAGATTACTTAAAAATAAAATCTTGGGATGCCTTGGTGGCTCATGTGGTTGAGCATCTGCTTTTGGCTCAAGTTGTGATCCCTGGATCCTGGGATTAAGTCCCACATCAGGTTCACTGCGGGGAGCCTGCTTCGCCCTCTGCCTATGTCTCTGTCTCTCTCTCTCTGTGTGTCTCTCATGAATAAATAAAATCTTTTAAAATAATAAAATCTTTTTAAAAAAAGAATGAATAGGAATAAGCTATTTGAAGTGTACATGTGGGGCAACCCCAAGTGGCTCAGTGGTAGTACTGCCTTCAGCTGAGGGTGTGATCCCGGAGACCAGGGATCAAGTCCCATGTTGGGCTCCCTGCATGGAGCCTGCTTCTCCCTCTGCCTGTGTCTCTGCCTCTCTCTCTCTCATTCTGTGTCTCTCATGAATAAATAAATAAAATCTTTAAAAAAAAATGAAGTGTACATGTGTGCTTGTGTGTGTTTAGGAAGTGGGGGAGGACACTCAAGAAGAAAGTATCGGAGGCTCATAGGTTTAGTTCAGCCTTCGGCCCAGGGCCTGATCCTGGAGACCCAGGATCGAGTCCCGCGTCGGGCTCCCTTCTTCCTCTGCCTGTGTCTCTCCCTCTCTCTCTCTGTCTCTCATTAATGGATAAATAAAATCTTAAAAAAAAAAAAAAGGAAGAAAGAAGAAGAAGAAGAAGAAGAGAAGAAGAAGAAGAAGAAGAAAGTATCACACATAGAGTGGCCTTGAGGCAAGAAGGAAGAAGTGTTGAAGATATGAAGATTAAGACAAAGTGATGGGGAGAGGAGCTCCAGAAGGAACCGCGGAAGGTGGGGATGGATGGTGTAGAAAGCATGTTGGGCTTCATGCAGAGGACACTGCGATAGCACAAGGTTCCTCACAGTTTAGCCCATGGGTCCTTCATGGTGGACCACAGACCAGAACCAAGTTTAGTCTGACCTCAAATCATTCCTTTATTTCATGCACAACCGCTTCCAGAGATCCACTGGGCTTTCCTGTGTTATTGCATCTGCATATTGAATTGCCATCATTTTTATTCAGGTGTCAATCTCTCCATTTTCACTGTTGAGCTCCTTACAGTTTTTTAAATTCTTGCATCTTGGGGATCCCTGGGTGGCTCAGCGGTCTGGCACCTGCCTTCGGCTCAGGGCATGATCCTGGAGACCCGGGATCGAATCCCACATCGGGCTCCCGGTGCATGGAGCCTGCTTCTCCCTCTGCCTGTGTCTCTGCCTCTTTCTCTGTGTGTGTCTCTCATGAATAAATAAATAAAATATTTTAAATAAATAAATAAATTCTTGCATCTTTATGTTTAGCAAGACTGATGTTTAATAAACAACTGTTGAATTAATGAAGTACAGTTGACCTTTAAACAGCATGGTTTTGAACTGTATGGGTCCACTTATACATGGATTTTTTTCAATAAATACGGTACAGTTTTGTATATATATTTTTTCCTCCTTTTGATTTTCTTTTCTTTCTCTTTCTTTCTTTCTTTCTTTCTTTCTTTCTTTCTTTCTTTCTTTCTTTCTTTCTTTCTTTCTTTCTTTCTTTCTTCTTTTTCTTCTCTTTTTTTGTAAGCTTTAAGCCATGGGGCTTGAACTCATGACCCTGAGGTCAAGAGTCCTATGATTAGCTATTTGAGCCAGCCAGGCACCTTCCCCCTTTTTCTTCTTTCTTATGATTTTCTTTTTTTTTTTTTAATTTTTTTTCTTTATTTATTTATGATAGTCACAGAGAGAGAGAGAGAGGCAGAGACACAGGCAGAGGGAGAAGCAGGCTCCATGCACCGGGAGGCTGACGTGGGACTCGATCCCGGGTCTCCAGGATCACGCCCTGGGTCAAAGGCAGGCGCCAAACCGCTGCGCCACCCAGGGATCCCTCTTACGATTTTCTTAATCACATTTTCCTTTCTCTAGCTGACTTTATTCTAAGAACATATACTATATGTATATAACATACCAAATATGTGGGTTTTTTTTAAAAGATTTTATTTATTTATTCATAGAGACAGAGAGAGAGAGAAGCAGAGACACAGGCAGAGGGAGACGCAGGCTCCATGCAGGGAGCTCGACGTGGGACTCAATCCCGGTTCTCCAGGATCACACCCCAGGCTGCAGGCGATGCGAAACCGCTGTGCCACTGGGGCTGCTCAACATACCAAATATGTGCTAATCAACTGTTTATGTTATTGGTAAGGCTTCTGGTCAGGAGTAGGCTATTAGTGAGTTTTGAGGAAGTCAAAAGTTATACGTGGATTTTCTTCACTTTCTTTTTTTTTTAAGTGGGCTCAGTGTGGAGCTTGAACTCATGACCTTGAGATCAAGACCTGAGCTGAGATCAAGAGCCAGAGGCTTAACTGACTAAGCCATCCAGGTGCCCCTAAAAGTTATATGTGGATTTTCTTTTTTTTCTTTTCCTTAAGATTTTATTTATTTATTCACTAGAGACACAGAGAGAGAGAGAGAGAGGCAGAACTCACAGGCAGAGGGAGAAGCAGGCTCCATGCAGAGAGCCTGACATGGGACTTGATCCCAGGTCTCCAGGATCAGGCCCTGGGCTGAAGGTGGCACTAAACTGCTGAGCCACCCAGGCTGCCCTATATGTGGATTTTCAACTGCACCAGGCCGGCACCCATAACACCCAAGTCATTCAACGGTCTGCTGTGTTCAACTATCTACCATTGGAATAGGGGTGTTTGTTTTTTTTAATATATATATTTTAAAAGTAGGTTCCATGCCCAGTGTGGAGTCCAACACAGGGCTTGAACTCATGACCATGAGATCAAGACCTGGGCTGAGATCAAAAGTCGGATGTTTGGGACACCTGGGTGGCTCAGCAGTTGAATGTCTACAGGTTGTGATCTCGGAATCCCTGGACTGAGTCCTGCATTGGGCTCCCTGCAGGGAGCCTACTTCTTCCTCTGCCTGTGTTTCTGTCTCTCTCTGTGTGTCTCTCAAGAATAAATAAATAAAATATATTTTTAAAAAGTTGGATGTTTAACTGACTGAGCCACACAGATAGTCCAAGGTCTTGTTGAGAAAAGAGGTGTGTCTACGATAGAGTTCAGGGTGGGGGGAGTGTCTGTGAACTTAGATAAGAAAAAATATCCTGGGATCCCTGGGTGGCGCAGCGGTTTAGCGCCTGCCTTTGGCCCAGGGCGCGATCCTGGAGATCCAGGATCGAATCCCACGTCAGGCTCCCGGTGCATGGAGCCTGCTTCTCTCTCTCTCTCTCTGTGTGTGTGTGTGTGACTATCATAAATAAAAATAAATAAATAAATAAAATAAAATAAATTTTAAAAAGAAAAAATATCCTATTTCCACTCATCTGTCATGGAAAATTAGCCTTCTCTTCAATTATAAATGTGCACACCACAACACAGGCCTATTAGCCATACCATGGCTTTGTCACCCATAGAAGTCATAGCTATTTTCAGAGCACATTAGAACATTGTTGCAGTTATCTCAAAATATAATTTATACTCATTACCTTTTGAAAATTACAGTAATTATTAGACCCGCCACTAGATATTGTTATTTAATGTGTCAATAAGGTAATAACTCTTATTATATCATATTTCAAAAATATTTTGATAACTGTACTTCAACATAATTAGCTCTCATAATCCTAAATATTTTATTTTATGCATTTAAAGACATTATTCTGAAAGGAAGTCTACAGGCTTCTCTAAAATGTATGGGAGGGGCATCTGGGTGGCTCAGTGGTTAAGTATCTGTCTACAGCTCTGATCCTGATCCTGGGGTCCTGGGATCGAGTCCTGCATCAGGCTCCCTGCATGGAGCCTGCTTCTCCCTCTGCCTGTGTCTCTGCCTCTCTCTTTCTCTCTCTCCCTCTATCTGTGTGTCTCTCATGAATAAATAAATAAAATCTTTTTAAAAATAAATAAATGAATAATAAAATGTCCATGGGACAAGTGGTTAAGAACCCTACTCTGAGAGTGCAGCATATACAAAATTTATACCACACTCTCCACGATAAAGTATTGTAATGGGAATTGCAAGTGTCACACCCAATTCTCTTTCTGTCAAACAGGTACCACTATTTTTTTTTTTAAGATTTTATTTATCTATTTGAGAGTGAGAGCATGCACATGTGTGTGGAAGCACCAGCGGGGAGAGGGAAAGAATCCTGAGCAGACTCCCCGCTGAGCATGGAGTCCAATGTGGGGCTCAATCCCACCACCCTGAGACCATGACCTGAGCCGAAACCAAGAGTCCAATGCTTAACCAACTGAGCCACCCAGGTACCCCAAACAGGGACCATTTTGCTCTTCCCATCCCATTCTGGTCTCTTTCCACTCTCTTCAGTTGGACAAACCCCTTGTTCACATGATTTCCATTCTTATTTCAATAAGAATGAAAAAATAATAATAAGAAGAATGATTATTAAATATAAATAGCCAGCCTGGCCTCTCTCTGAGCCCTAATTGCGTAGTAACAATTGTCTATATTTCTTGTTATGTGCCCAACATTATCTCAAGTTCTCCATTTTTCTCCACAAATTACCTCTTTTTCCTAATATTTGTCTTCTCTTATTCTCCCAAGAGCAAAATGCAACTTCTCGGCTTTGAGTGCTCTGTCTTTTAAGTTTCTGCTAGTTGGGCAACAAAGCACATAAATTCTCCTAGGCCTCTGAGTTTCAGTGTCCAATTGTATGATGATTTACTTTTAAATACTTTAATATTAACAGTGTGATGTATGTGTGTATAAATTAACTTGAAGCTATACCTGAGAGGCAGTGCACATGTAAAGTACCCTAATTAAGAATCCATGCTCTAGGGAAGGATTAGTTAGCATTTGAAGTATCCTAATCAGAAATTCATTCCTTGAGATGTTACACAAGCGCTTCAAATCCATTATTGATTTACAAATGAAATGATATATGGTCTCATTCATTTGGGGAATATAAAAAATAGTGAAAGGGAAAAAAGGGGAAAGGAGAAAAAAATGAGTGGAAATATCAGAAAGGGAGACAGAACATGAACGACCCCTAAGTCTGGGAAACGAACTAGGGGTGGTGGAAGGGGAGGTGGGCAGGGGGTGGAGGGGACTGGGTGACAGGCACTGAGGGGGGCACTTGATGGGATGAGCACTGGGTGTTATTCTATATGTTGGCAAATTGAACACCAATAAAAAATAAATTTATATATAAAAAAAAGAAATGATATGATGCCTGGGATTTGCTTCAAAATAATCCAGAAGGCGGGCCAAATAGGTAGGAATGTGGATTGAAACAAGATAGACTTTGAACTGGTAGTTGTTGAAACTGGTGGTGGGTAACGGTGTGGATGGTTCATTAACATTATATGTATCCTGTATATATTTGAAACTTTCCATAATAAAAACTTTTGCATTATGCTATGCAATCTATACTAGAGGTCTGTCTAAAAATAACAAACTGGGGTGCCTGGGTGGCTCAGTTGGTTAAGCGTCTGCCTTTAGCTCAGGTTATGATCCCAAGGTCCTGGGATGGAGCCCTGCATTGCGGCGAGACCACTGCTCCCTCTCCCTCTGCGTCTCTCTTGCTCTCACTCTCTCAAATAAATAAATAATTTTTTTTTTTTAAAAGATAACAAACTGAACACATGCCATCTACCTTCCTTCCTGAATCCTCACTAAAATGACTGTAGGGGGAGTTTTCCTTTAAAAAAGGAGGCCCAAGTGCATAAAGTTGGACAGAATGGAAGGAAACATTTTGGAGGTTGGTTGAACAATGGTTGACTGATAAAGGATTAGCTGACCAAGGAAATGGGACCAACCTGTTTTATGCTACAGAATCGACTCCCTGGAGATGCCTGGGTGGCTCAGCAGTTTAGCTCCTGCCTCAGCCCAGGGTGTGATCCTGGAGTTCCAAAATCGGGCTCCCCCATCGAGTCCCACATCCGGCTTCCTGCGTAAAGCTGCTTCTCCCTCTGCCTGTGTCTCTGCTTCTGTGTGTCTCTCCTGAATAAGTAAATTAAAATCGAATACATACATACATACACACATAAGTACACAAGAATCTAGGTGTCTGTCTCACCTACCACACTCACAAAACACTGGAGATGTGCTCCAGAGAGGGTAAAACAGGTTTGGGCTGGTAGATACCAGGCTCTGATAAGAAGGTACTGTACTAATAACAGAGAGATTAAATGGACACTCTCTAAAGGTCTAGATCTCTTGTGTTACACAAGATAACGCAAGATGCTTCTGTGTTCTTAGTTTCACCTTCCTGGAGAAGTCTTGCCTGGGAGCTCTTCACCTGCAATGGACTGGCTGCCCCCTGCCCGGGGTGAATAGCAGTCATCCTAGGATCTCTCTTTACCTCTTCCTAAGGGCACCTCTCTCCTGTGTTGCCTATCGTTCTCCCTAGATTGCTTAGATTCTTCCTCTTTCTTAATTTACTTCATCTTTTGCTGAAGCACATCCTACAATAGCTATTTGAGAAAGACAGTATTGCTCAGTTCTCGCTATAACGTGCTCTATACCAACCACAATACCTTACGTGGGCACCAGCCTTCAGCAGGGTACTAGATTCAGTTGGGCTTCCTTTAAACTAGTAATCCTGATTGGTTATGACAATCAGCGGCTCCTGGGTGGCTCGAGGGTTGAGCGTCTGCCTTTGGCTCCGGGCGTGATCCCGGAGTTCTGGGATCGAGTCCCGCATCGGGCTCCCTGCATGGAGCCTGCTTCTCCCTCTGCCTGTGTCTCTGCCTCTCTCTGTGTCTCTCATGAATAAATAAATAAAATATTTAAAAAGAGAGATGGGGATCCCTGGGTGGCGCAGCGGTTTGGCGCCTGCCTTTGGCCCAGGGCGCGATCCTGGAGACCCGGGATCGAATCCCACATCGGGCTCCCGGTGCATGGAGCCTGCTTCTCCCTCTGCCTGGGTCTCTGCCTCTCTCTCTCTCTCTCTCTCTCTCTGTGACTATCATAAATAAATAAAAATTTTTAAAAAACTAGAAAAAAATAAATAAAATCTCTAAAAAGAGAGAGAATCACCTAGGATGCTTGTTAAAAGCCTGCAGATTCCTGGGACCCATCACGGACTTTCTGGTTAGAACCTCTCAGGTAAGAACTTGGAAGTTTAATAAATTCTGCCATCTAGAAAGAATGAGAAACACTCCTGTGGATGTTTGGTTCTATAAACCCAAGTCTTCAAATGTTTCCCCGGGAGGCATATTAGAGCCACCTGGGGAGTTTGACAAAAATACAAATGCTGCTAAAAAGAAAAAAATGCAAATGCTACTGATTCAGCCCCAGAGATTCTGATTTCAGAGGATCTGATGCGAGTCTTGGGAATCTGAAGTTTTAATAATCCCTCTCTCCCTCTGGGGATTCTGAAATGCAGCCAGGAGCCAGGGGACCAATGCATTAGCACATAGTGCTACCAGTTAATTCAACTTCTTATATCATTTCTTCACTTTCCATTGATTTTGACCTTTATGATGTTCAAGGTACTTCCTGTTATTTGCAGATCTACTGTGAGAGATAAAGGTCACTAAGTCATGATCCCTAGCTACAACAGCTTCAGTCTAGAGTGAAAGACAGGCATAAAACAGTTAGCTAGAAGACAATGCTCATCAGAGGTCAGTATATTTTAACCCAACCAGATTATGTATGCTCCCAATTGTACCACGTGCATTTGTTGAGTGCCTATTTCTGTGTTAGGTACTGTGTGGTTTGAACACTTGACACTCCTCCAAATCCATATATAAATTTAGGGGACATGAGCTTTATTTTTGGTGGTGGTGGTAGTTTAATTACAAAGCAAGGGGAATCCCTGGGTGGCTCAGCGGGTTGGCGCCTGCCTTTGGCCCAGGGCACAGCCCTGGAGTCCTGGGATCGAGTCCCACGTCGGGCTCCTGGTATGGAGCCTGCTTCTCCCTCTGCCTGTGTCTCTGCCTCTCTCTCTCTCTATCGTGAATAAATAAATAAAATCTTTTTAAAAAATAATAATTACAAAGCAATCTGAATCATAATTTCTGATTCTGATGTTGTGTCCTCTATTTTGGGAAATCAAATTTCCCTCTATATTGGGAAATCACTTGATGAATTATTTTACTACAGGTGATAAATGGAAATATCAGGACACTTACTTAAAATTCTATCTAAACTCATTATGAAATGTTACCACCCCACTCAGAGGATATTTGGGAATATGTATGACAGGAGGATAGTTTTTGAGTTTTGGCTGCCACCATGATTCTCAGGAGACGGTTGTGTTACTGTGAGCCAGGACTGCTAAGGACTATCCTGGTGATATGCAGGACAGTCCAGTGTGTTGAAGAACTGCCCTAAATCCCACTATTGCCCCTGCTGCGATATAGTGGTAGCATATTTCTTCTTTTTAAAATTTTGTATTTATTTTTCTTACAACATGGGGCTTGAACTCCAAGATCAAGAGTTGCATACTCTACAGACTGAGCCAGCTAGGTGCCCCTCAGATCCTTGATTTCCCCACTTGGGAGACACTGAGAGCTCAGCCCCAGGTATGCTGGGCTTGCCCAGCCTCTTTTCCCAGTCTTGCATCCAGCACAAGAGGAGGAAGTTTCAAATCCCTGATCTCTCTCTCAATCCTCATCACCTTTGCAAATACCAGCTCAGCCTACTCAGGGTTGTGAGATCATCCTGTAATCTACAAACACAGAGGGGGCTAAAGCCAGATTTGGGTAGGAGGGGCTCCCCTAATGGAAACATAATTTACTGCAGCATAGCCCTGCAAGAAGATACTAAGAGAACACTTTGCATGTCTTCCTGAAGCATCACAGTACTGTGGACCCCAAGAAAAATGAGGATAAATTTGCTTCTATATGAGTAACTAAAAGAGCCCAAAATAGATAAAATTTCTCCAGAATGATTGTTTTTTAAAGACACAGTGTTGGTCAGCTTCTCTTCAAAAAACCTCCTACCCCATCCAAAGTCTTCCATAGCCTTGCAGTGATTAAATGGCAGGCATTTTTTATCTTTCCATGTGCTGTTCCATGTTGGAGGCACCACACCCTTCTTTCATTGAGAAATACTTTGCCATTTCCTTTTTTTTTTTTTTTAATTTTTTTTTTTTTATTTATGATAGTCACAGAGAGAGAGAGAGAGAGAGAGAGAGAGGCAGAGACATAGGCAGAGGGAGAAGCAGGCTCCATGCACCGGGAGCCCGACGTGGGATTCGATCCCGGGTCTCCAGGATCGCGCCCTGGGCCAAAGGCAGGCGCCAAACCGCTGCGCCACCCAGGGATCCCTACTTTGCCATTTCCAAAAAAGAGCTTAGCAGTGGCTGCCTGGGGCTTCCCTTCCAGGATCTGCCTACAGAGCTGGCCCTGGTCCCCTTGCTTCTAAGGGACAGTGTGGCACAGCATCAATGCAGCACACCACTCTTAGGTCACCAACATGGGAAGCCTGGCTCCATGATGAGCTGTGTCATTGTGCATGAATTATTCATCACCTCTGTGCCTTCTTTTTTTCATTTGACAGTGATTGTAAAACTTGTTCCTACCTTGTAGGATTGCTGTGTTATCCTATATAACATGAATGAAGCCACATACTAAGCATGAACTAAATGTTAGCCCTTATTCAAACATCTCTACTGTAGCTTTCAACATTGCGTAAGTAGGCTTCACTGAATTTCTTGTTGAACAACAATGTAATTGTAGGTTTTCTCTAAGCTAATGGTGGAACTCAGCATAAAGAAAATCAGGGCAGGGCAATCCTGGTGGCTCAACGGTTTAGTGCTGCCTTTGGTCCAGGGCGTGATCCTAGAGATCCAGGATGGAGTCCCACATGGGGCTCCCTGCGTGGAGCCTGCTTCTCCCTCTGCCTGTGTCTCTGCCTCTCTGTGTGTGTGTGTCTCTCATAAATAAATAAATAAAATCTTTAAAAAAAAGAAAGAAAATCAGGGCAGACTGTAGCTATCCTTGTGGTGAGCAGAGCATAATGTATAAATTTGTCAAATCACTAAAACTAATGTAATGTGTGTGTCAACTATACTCAAATTAAAAAAGAAGAAAGAAAAGAAAAAAAAAAAAGAATCAGGATAACTGCTTTGTACATCAGAGTTGCCAACTTTCCCTACCTGTAGGAGTTGAGTTGTGCTTTTAAAGCATATTCGAGACTGCATAAGCCATAATGTGTTTGTGGGTGATGGTCTATTTTTACTCTTTCTTTGAGCTAGATATTTTAGTCAAATTATGGAATGCAGATAAATATGAATTCCTTCATGAGAATGATCTGAATGTTAATAGGCTTGCTTATAAAAAAATATTCATCCTGTCTCTTCCCTTCCCCCTGGAGCATGAGCTGAGATGTACAGTTGAGTCAAATTTATAATGTGCTTCTGACCTTATGAGAAATAAGCCCTTGGAGACAAGCATGGATTTCCAAGTTGTCTAGTTCCTGTGAAATTATAATGGGTAGGTTTGGTTTTAGATGAACTGTCAGTTAAGGCAGTTTTTCCCCCCTACAGTATGAGTAATAATGGTAGTTATTAACATAGAAGCCAAAATACCTAGAATTAAGATTTTGGCAGAACACACTGAGACATTCCACAGTTTTGGACATTTAAGTATATGCCTTGATGAAATGTTCGCTTCTCACTTAACAGATTTTAAAAGCCAGAGGTGGAAATAAGTGATAGAAATAAAAGTAATGACAAATGTACCTCAAATGCTCTCCTCCAGTGAATTTTAAAATTAAAATTAGGATAAAGATAAAAAGCCTAAGAAGATCAGGTCTAAGGGATTTGCAAACAGCTTAGAAAATACTTAAGAAACTAACAGAAGAGCATTTCAGACACTTTAAATTTCCTGGGAAGCTTTGCTCATTGTGAGGGTATAATACTTTGAAAATGTTTTTCATGTCAGGGCTGATCTTTCAAATCTAGCACAAAGTAATAAGTGAAATGGTTTCCTTTGGCCTATTTTTGACATAAATCTATCTCTAGTTTCCTTCTGGTTTTGCCAAAACAGGCCTGCCCGTCAACGACTGGAGTGGAAATCCCTGAATTGGTGTGTCTTATCCCCATCATGGGCCCCTGGGACCCATCACTACAAATCAGTCTCCACTTGGCTGTGGACTGCTGCTTGGACATTCCTTTAGATTTTCTCCTCTTCCTTCTGGCTAAGAGTGCACAGAGAGTGCTAGGCCATATGGGGTCCTTCTTGCCCTACTTGGCTGCATGTTCTAGACAAATGCAATGAGAAAAAGTGGTTTCTGTTTGCAAATCAATGTTGTGAAATTATTGTACTATCTAAAGCAGGGCTTGCTTCATTAAAGACAAAAATCTTTCTCCACATTTTTAAAAAATATTTTATTTATTTATTCATGAGAGACAGAGAGAGAGGCAGAGACACAGGCAGAGGGAGCAGCAGGCTCCCCAGAGGGAGCCCGATGCAGGATTCGATCCCAGGACCCCAGAATCATGCCCTGGGCTAAAGGTAGGTGCTTAACCACTGAGCCACACAGGCATCCCATCCACAGTTAATAGTCATTCTAGGGCTGCCCGGGAGGCTCAGCAGTTTAGTGCCGCCTTCAGCCCAGGGTGTGATCCTGGAGACCCGGAATCGAGTCCCACATCGGGCTCCCTGCATGGAGCCTGCTTCTCCCTCTGCCTGTGTCTCTGCCTCTCTCTGTATGTCTCTCATGAATAAATAAATAAAATCTTAAGAAAAAAGAAAAAGTCATTCTAGTTTCATCTCATCCCCCACCCTACCTGTTTACCTCAGTTCTTCTCTCCATGAGTGGTCGTTTCCTCTGTAGTCTCTCATGGGGCATGGAGTATTCTATTATCCTCCTAGGCATTTGAGGTTTTGTCATGATGGCTATTCATCAATCTCCTTCCATAATTATCATTGCTTATGAAAATCTAAGGCATAAATTTCCATTAAAAATCAATTCAGGGGCACCTGGGTGGCTCAGTCGGTTAAGCATCTGCCTTTAGCTCAGGTCATGAACCCAGGGTCCTGGGATGGAGCCCTGCTCAGCAGAGAGTCTGCTTCTCCCTCTCCCACTGCCCTTCCCACCACACCCATTCATGCTCTCCCTCTCTCTCAAATAAATACAAAAAACATTTTTTTAAAATAAATTCATTCCCAAAGCCTACTTCCTCCCTTTTTCTCAAGTGGAACAATGCTATTTTTGGACTAACAAAAAACGATGCTTCAGAGAGGGTGTGAAGATCTAAGGAAAATTTTCTCTCAGTAAGTGTATTTTCTCATTAAGTAAAAATGACCCCAAAAAATAAAATAAAATAATAAAAATAAAAATAAAAATGACCCAATTTCCAAACGTGTAAGTGATCAAGTTCCCCCCCCTGCAAAAACTAAATATTAGATTGTTTTGTTTAAAGATTTTACTTATTTATTCATGAAAGACACAGAGACACAGGCAGAGGGAGAAGCAGGCTCCATGCCCAGAGCCCAATGCAGGACTCAATCCCAGGAATCCAGGATCACACCCTGAGCCAAAGGCAGACGCTCAGCCACTGAGCCACCCAGGTCTCCCTAAATATTAGATTGAAAAAAAGATCTAATAGAGAATTCGAGACATTGGATGTTAAAGTGTGCCTATTTAATGAACAATAATGAAAATGGTGGAGGATTTAAGTTACTCTTAAGAAATTTTTAAAATCAAGCAATTTCTAAAGGCTGATAAAAGACTTTTTTAATGTTTCTATGAATTTTTTGTCTTTAAAGGGTTAAGGGAACCTTTCTTGCAGACACACCACTAATGTTACATACCAGTAGGGGGCACTGAAACATTGCTTTTAAACATTATTTAAAGTACTTTAATCAAAAAGAAATAGGGCTTTTTGGCGACTTTTCTTTGCCCCTTCTTATTCATCAGAAGATGATAGAGGACATTGGCAAGGCAGAGAAATACAGTTCAAGTAGAAGATCAAAGCTAACAAAACCATGACTAAGTTTGCAGAGAATCATTTTCTGTGCAAAAAGCAGTGTGGCAACTATGTTTAATATGTTTAGAGTGAATGGCTCATGAATATAAAACTTCATGCTAGTTCTCTGACACCCCACAGTGACTGTAGACAATTATGTATGAGGATCCCCCAAACTGAAACAAATGGCCAAACTCAATTGTACATGGTCTATTGTACATTTTGATGGTTTAGAAAATGCAACTTTAGAAAATACTAGATTGTGAGGTGCCTGGGTGGCTCAGTGGTTGAACGTCTGTCTTCGGCTCAGGGTGTGATCCTGGGGTCCCAGGATCGAGTCCCACATCGGACTCCCCGCATGGAGCCTGCTTCTGTCTCTGCCTGTGTCTCTGCCTCTGTGTGTCTCTCATGAATAAATAAATAAAATATTTAAAAAAAGAAAATATTAGATTGTAATAGCTTTCAGAGATAATAGTTTAGGCCTGGAACATTTAGCTGTCCACTTGAGGTGTGGCAAGGATATACGGTGAAGAACGGCCACATGGTATTCTTGGGTGAGGGTGCCATATTCACCTGGGAAGTCTGGACTACTGGGGGCCTTGACTCCTGGCTGGGACAATCAACATTGTGAGATAAATGAACATCTTTTAAAACAGTGAGTGCTCAGTTTCTTGGAGTGTTTATTTCTCCGAGAACAGAGGGAAAAGCCAGCCCATGCATTTCCCTTTGGCCATGCCATACAGCTAGAGAATGTGCATTGCATTTAGCCCAGCTTGTGGCACTTTTGTCCTTTGGTTTGCAAATTTTAGTAGTACAGACAGAGGCCAACAGCACAGAAAAAAAAAAATCCCAAAGGCTCTGAATATGTTAAGATTTATTTTATTTTTTTCCACCTTTTTTTTTTAAGGATTTTATTTATTTATTCATGATAGACATAGAGACAGAGACACAGGCAGAGGGAGAAGCAGGCTCCATGCCGGGAGCCTGATGTCGGACTTGATCCCGGGTCTCGATCCTGGGTCTCGATCCCGGGTCTCGATCCCGGGTCTCGATCCCGGGTCTCGATCCCGGGTCTCGATCCCGGGTCTCCAGGATCACGCCCTAGGTCAAAGGCAGGCAATAAACCGCTGAGCCACCCAGGGATCCCCTAAGATTTATTTTAAATACCAGGCCCATGGGCAGGCCTGGTGGCTCAGCGAGCGGTTTAGCGCCGCCTTCAGCCCAGGACATGATCCTGGAGACCTGGGATCGAGTCCCTGCGTGGAGCCTGTTTCTCCCTCTGCCTGTGTGTCTGCCTCTCTCTCTCTGTGTGTCTCTCTCAAATAAATAAATAAATAAATAAATAAATAAATAAATAAATAACCAGGCCCAGCCCTGCTCGTCTCTTGTGGGGTAAGCTTGGTGCTCTGTCCCTGCCAAGATGTAAAGAAGTCTCTCTGCAAGATAATTTAGCTTCTCCGGATAGGAGATGAGCAGGGTTTAGATCCGACATGGGAGGAGATGCAGGAATAGAACTGAGCCGAATGCAAGCTTCTGTGGGGGATGTCCATTTCAAAAGTGGGTTCTTGGGACACCTGGGTGGCTCAGCGTTTTAGTGCCTGCCTTCAGCCCAGGGCATTATCCTGGAGTCCCAGGATCAAGTCCCACATCGGGCTCCCTGCATGGAGCCTGCTTCTCCCTCTGCCTGTGTCTCTGCCTCTCTCTGTCTCTCTCTGTCTCTCTCTCTCTGAAACTCTCATGAACAAAAAACATCTTAAAATAAATAAATAAACAAACAAACAAACAAATAAACATTGTCATCGGCCTAAACAGGTGTATGGCAAGGCATGGACAATGCTGCTGAGGCCAAGTCTCAGAGGTGGGAGTCACTAACAGCTCACATTACTAAGTGTGATTCTGTAAGGCCCAGCTGCCAGAGGCCTGGGAGGAAGCCTCAGAAGTTACCTGGAGGGCCAGTGTTCACAATCTGGGTGGACTGGGTCTAATGCAGACACATCTGAGGCCTGTTCCAGGGAAGGCTGGTGGCCTTAGAATGCCTCACAGCCACGCGGACCATAGCGGGCACTGAGCTCCGAAGCACTCTGGGTGGCTGGGAGTGGGAGGGAGGAGGTTCAGGTAGGTTTTGCATGCTCCTGCTGGCTCTGGGGGAGGAGGGGGGTTCTGCTCCCGCGGGGTTTTGGGGGGCTGCCATAAGATCTGGTCTTGTGCTTGCTTTATCCAATAGGCCCGCCTTCCCTTTCTTTTTTTTTTAAAGAATTCATATCTTTAAATAAATTCTACACCGTATGTGGGGCCTGAACTCACCACCTCGAGGTCAAGAGCCAGATGCCCCAGCCTTCCTGCGCATGCTTATCATCCAAAGACTCTGCTTGTCCTTAGGGTGGTGTTTCTAAGGGCTCTGCAGAGCCTTAGGGAAGGAGGGAGAGAAGGCTCCAGGGCCTAGGGAAAGCTGGGTGGGGACCTCTTTTTCCTCCCATCCTTACTTGTCCAAGAATTGTTTACAAAAGGCCAGGATGGACCTGTGTGGATGGCATGGTTAAGCGCTCATGGACTATAGATACAAGACCAATCAAGGGCGCCTGGCTGGCTCTGTTGGAGGACACGATTCTTCTTTTTTTCTTTTTAAGATTTTATTTATTTATTCATGAGAGACACAGACGCAGAGACACAGGCAGAGGGAGAAGCGGGCTCCATGCAGGGAGCCTGACGCGGGACTCGACCGTGGGCCTCCAGGATCACACCCTGGACTGAAGGTGGCGTTAAACCACTGAGCCACTCGGGCTGCATCAGTGGATGAGATTCTTGATCTCCCAGTGGTGAGTTCGAGCCCCACATTGGGTGTAGAGATTACTAACAAATAAACTTAAAAAAAAAAAAAAAAAAACGACCAACTGGGAGGGGATATAAGCCCCCGATGGAACTAAGGCCATGGTGGATTCGCACTCAGCAGAGTACTCCTCTAAATATGTTCAGAAGGAATCGTGACCCGTAAACGTGTCTACAATGTCTGGGCCTAATCCCACCTACAAAGCACCTTTATAGGATTGTCTCAGTTGACCCCGCCACAGCAGGTAGTCATCATTCCATTAGGGGACATCATTATTATTCAGATAAAGAACCTACCTGGAGGGGTACGGGGCAGAGCATAAGTTTGAATTCAGGTCTTTTAATTTCCCTCCTAGTGTTCTCACCGTTCTTATTGACCAGTGTTGGGTTGGTGAGGAAGGGTAATAGTAGTAAATTTACTTATTAAGGAAGCCGTTAGGGCAGCCCTGATGGCGCAGCGGTTTGGCGCCTCCTGCAGCCTGGGGTGTGATCCTGGAGACCCAGGATCGAGTCCCACGTCGGGCTTCCTGCATGGAGCCTGCTTCTCCCTCTGCCTGTGTCTCTGACTCTCTCTCTCTCTGTGTTTATGAATAAATAAAATCTTAAAAAAAAAAAAAAAAAAAGGAAGCCGTTAAAAGCAATGACTCTAGGGGATCCCTGGGTGGCTCAGTGGTTTAGTGCCACCTTTGGCCCAGGGGCGATCCTGGAGTACCGGGACCGAGTCCCACGTCGAGCTCCCTGCATGGAGTCTGCTTCTACCTTCTCCTGTGTCTCTGCCTCTCTCTTTCTATGTCTATCATAAATAAATAAATCTTAAAAAAAAAAAAAAAAGCAATGACTCTAGACTTTCTCAGTATCCCAGCTCTCACACTAGCTAACTACATGACCTTGGGCTAGTGACTCAATCTCCCCATCCTCACCTGTAAGAGAAGACTACCTCCCCCCAAAGTTTTTTTTTTTTTTTTTTCCCCAAGATTTTAATTTAATCATGAGAGATACAGAGAGAGAGGCAGAGACGCTGAGGGAGAAGCAGGATCCTGGCAGGGAGCCCGACGTGGGACTCGATCCCAGGACCCTGAGATCACGCCCTGAGCCAAAGGCAGCCACCCAGGCGTCCCCCCTCCAAAGGTTTCTGAAGACGAAATGAGTTTATATGGTACAGTGCTTAGAACAAAACCTCCAATGCTGACCATGCCGCTTGTGAATAAACCCAGCATTAGCAGATGGATTTGGCTGAGGCTTTGGCTCTCAAATTAGTGTTTTATTAGTTCCTTCATGGAAGGTTAAAAATCTAACCTAATCTTTGAATAAAACATACCTGATCATTCAGTCAGTTTATTAGTTTGCTTAGGCTGCCATAACAAAATACTACACACTGCAGGGCTTACACAGCAGAAATTAATTTTCTCATGGTTCTGGAAGCTAGAAGTCCAAGATCAAGGTGCCAGCAGGATTGTTTGTGTTTTGGAAGCCTCTCTCCTTGGCAAGCAGAAGGCCTCCTTGTCTCAGTGTCCTCAAGTCATATGCCTCTGATGTCTTACCTTGTACCCAAATTTCTATTTATTCTTATAAGAAAACCAGTTAGATTGGATCTGGGCCCACCCTAATGACCTCATTTAACTTAGTTACCTCTTTAAAGACACTATCTCCAAATGCAGTCACATGGAGGTTCTGGGGGCTTCAATATATGAATTGGGGGAGGGGGGTGGATACAATTCAGCCCATAACAGATTCCTTATGCAAAAAAAAAAAAAAAAAAAAAAAAGGGCAGCCCCGGTGGTGCAGCCCAGGGCGTGGTCCTGGAGACCCGGGATCGAGTCCCATGTCGGGCTTCCTGCGAGGAGCCTGCTCTTCCCTCTGCCTGTGTCTCTGCCTCTCTCTATATATGTCTCTCGTGCATAAATAAATAAAATCTTAAAAAAAAAAAAAACAACAGGGGCACCTGGGTGCCTCAGTGGTTGAGCATCTGCCCTTGGCTTAGGTCATCATCTCGGAGTCCTAGGATCGAGTCCCATATCAGGCTTCTTGTGAGGATCCTGCTTCTCCCTCTGCCTATGTCTCTGCCTCTCTTATTTATATAAAATAAAATCTTAAAAACAATCCAGATGCCTTAATATTCATCAAAGAATGTGACAGATGTTATTTAAAGGGAGAAGTTGAGGGGAGCCCCGGTAGCCCAGCGGTTTAGCACCCCCTTCAGCCTGGGGTGTGATCCTTGGGGCCAGGATTGAGTCCCACATTGGATTCCCAGCATGCAGCCTGCTTCTCCCTCTGCCTCTGTCTCTGCGTCTCTCTCTCTCTCTCTCTCTTTCTCTCTGTGTCTCTCATGAATAAATAAATAAAATCTTTTTTAAAAATTTTTTTAAAATAATAAAATAAAGGGAGAAGTTGAGAGCTTGGGAGCATCCACTGATGCTAGTGAGACTACCATCACATGACCAGGAGGATGTTCAAGCATGAAAGTACTCTCCAGATTTTCAACCAAGTAGGAGATCAGTATTTAAAATTGGTCAGGGGGAGCAGAGGGAAATTAGTGAGGACTGAGGAGAGCTATTTCAGGAACACTGATGGCCTATCCTTGTCACCCCTCCCGACCCCACACACCTGTCCATCTCAAGGAAGGCCTGTGAGTTACAGCATTTCTTGAGTTAAAGCCCTCCTTATCAGGCCTGATAAGGAAGAGTGCTTTACCCCTTATTACTATATTTTTAAAGGATTTTATCTTAAATTACTCTCTATACCCAACATGGGGCTCAAACTCACAACCCTAAGATCAAGAGTGGCATGCTCTACGGACTGAGCAAGCCCGGCACCCCGTACCCATTATTACTATTTTAGTAATTTCTCCATTATGACCTAGTTATTTATTTATTTGTTTATTTATTTATTATTATTTTTTATGATAGTCACACAGAGAGAGAGAGGCAGAGACACAGGCGGAGGGAGAAGCAGGCTCCATGCACCGGGAGCCCGACGTGGGATTCGATCCCGGGTCTCCAGGACCGCGCCCTGGGCCAAAGGCAGGCGCTAAACCGCTGCGCCACCCAGGGATCCCCATTATGACCCATTTAAAAATAATTTTTCCATTATGACCAGTTTAAGAATTGATTAGCAATGGCTCTTGCTAATAAAAGACTTCCACATCTTTAAATGTTTTGGGGTCACATTCTTACCTTCACTAGGTGACTTTTTTTTTTTCCCCACTAGGTTATCTTAACAACTTTTTTTTGAAATTTCAGGTTCACCTGATTTCTTTTCTTTTCTTTTTTTTTTTTTAATAGATTTTACTTATTTCTTCATGAGAGACACAGAGAGAAAGGCAGAGACATAGGCAGAGGGAGATGCAGGCTCTCTCCTGGGAGCCCGATGCGCAACTCCATCCCAGGACCTAATCACGACCTGAGCCCAAGGCAGACGCTTATCGCTGAGCCACCCAGGCGTCCTAGGTTCATCTGATTTCTAATTTAAGAGGTTTTCATGATTCTCATCAACTTTTATTTATCAGTAACTAAATCTGTTGTATGGGCAGCCCTCTCTCCTCTCTGTGTATTCTCATGAATATATAAATTAAATCTTTGGGATCCCTGGGTGGCGCAGTGGTTTGGCGCCTGCCTTTGGCCCAGGGCGCGATCCTGGAGACCCAGGATCGAATCCCACATCGGGCTCCCGGTGCATGGAGCCTGCTTCTCCCTCTGCCTGTGTCTCTGCCTCTCTCTCTGTGTGTGACTATCATAAATAAATAAAATAAAAATTAAAAAAATAAATAAATAAATTAAATCTTTAAAAAAATAAATAAATTTGTTGTATGTTTTATTTTTTTAAAGATTTTACTTATTGGGATCCCTGGGTGGCGCAGCGATTTATTTATTTATTTATTTATTTATTTATTTATTTATTTATTTTATTTTATTTTTTTAATTAACCAGGGCTGCCCTGTTGTAAGCTTTAATTGGGCTGTAAAAGTAAGGTGGCGATTTGTGATCTTTTAATAGAATCTGGTGTGTACACATAGGAACGTGCATGCGTGCATGCACACACACAAACACACACACATCTACACATGGTTTTACAGCACAACTGCCAAGATTAATCTAGGAATAACTGCAAAATCTGGTAATCTGGGTGGTGTTTCTTGTTAGAAAGAATTTGTCTACATGAACAGACATGAATCCTTTTTCATTTTAAAAGTGAATATGAAGGCAGCCCCTGTGGGTCAGCGGTTTAGCGCCGCCTGCAGCCCGGGGTGTGATCGCGGAAACCCGGGATCGAGTCCCACGTCGGGCTCCCTGCACGGAGCCTGCTTCTCCCTCTGCCTGTGTCTCTGCCTCTGTGTGTGTGTGTGTCCTTCATGAATAAATAAATAAAATCTTTAAAAAATAAAGTAAAAGTCAATATTAAAATTAAGCTACCAACTCCTTCCTAAATAACTATTTAAATAGTCTTAAAAAAAATCCAGGGGGATGCGTGGGTGGTTTAGCGGTTGACCGCCTGCCTTCGGCTCAGGGTGTGATCCTGGAGTACCGGGATGCATGGAGCCTGCTTCTCCCTCTGCCTGTGTCTCTCTCCCTCTCTCTGTGTTGCTCATGAATAAATAAAATCTTAAAAAAAAAAAAAATCCAGGACTTAGAAGTTATTATATTCGAATTCTATTTAAGTAGAACACTTATTGTTACTGTTGTTCATTTTATTTTGTTTTGTTTTGTTTTCAGAGAGCTAATTTTGTAGGATTTTTTATTTTCTCTTATTGAGAAAGTCACTTACTTGTCTTCAGTTTCTATGTTAGGGGCAACATCTACCTCTTGTGAAATATGTTGGGGTGTCTGAATGGTTCTTTTTCTTTCTAAGAATTTGACCCTAGGGCAGCCCAGGTGGGTCAGCAGTTTAGCGCCACCTTCGGCCTAGGGCGAGATCCTGGAGACCTAGGATCCAGTCCCACATCAGGCTCCCTGCATGGAGCCTGCTTCTCCCTCTGCCTGTGTCTCTGCCTCTCTGTGTGTCTCTCATGAATAAATAAATAAAATCTTAAAAAAAAAAAAAAAAACCACAGAAAGCCAAAGAATACATTGTATCAATTTTCTCTTGAATTTTAGAGAAATTTTCTCTATTGTTAAGTTGGGCTGCCTTCTGTGATAACATTATCTGTGGAAGTTGACGCTGCCAGTAACATCATCACCTAACTCACCAAATGAGTCAGCTAACTTTATTTTTAACTGCTTTTCAATTGCCTGCTGAGACAGTCAAGAATAATAGGATTTTTGGGCAGCCCAGGTGGCTCAGTGGTTTAGCGCCGCCTTCGGCCCAGGGCATGATCCTGGAGTCTTGGGATCGAGTCTCACGTCAGGCTGCCGGGATGGAGCCTGTTTCTCCCTCAGCCTGTGTCTCTGCCTCTCTGTCTCTCATAAATAAATAAATAAACAAATTTTAAAAAAGAATAATAGGATTTTTAACGCCTTTTTGGCAAAGTTTTGGTATTATCAGACCATCTAAAAAGGTGGAGCAGAGGTTCAGAATCCTCAAGTCGTTTTTATGTATTGCTTTCTTTTCAAACTCAATTGTAGGGCGCTGATAGGTAGTAAAGATCTCTAATTTGAGACTTCTAAATGCTTGCTGTGATATACACACATTACTTGTGAATTCACAAATAATCAGTTGGATTTGGGCAAGCAATGTCATAACACTTGAATATGAAGGAGCCATGGTAGGATTTAGAACAAACACCAGTGATTTAGGAATCATATGTTTACTTAGATTAAAGTAATTCATAATGTAACAAAAAACCTACCCATAAGGTTGTACCAGTGTCAAAGAACAAACATGTCATCCCTGTTTCAGAGCATTGTTGGACACTATTTTAATCCTTATAATACCTCATTGAGGTATGTTTGTGATTAGTCATACCAAGATAAAAATTCAAAATGCAGAATAAATAGAACATTGCACAGGGAATAAAAGAGCTTCTAGTTGATCATGTCTTGTTGGTTTTCTGCTTTGGATGAAAAATGGATCACTTGGATGTCCCATTGGTGACTTCACTTTATCATATTTTGCATGTAGGGCGAACAAACGTCACGGTAGCATACTTGATATAAAAGGCTCCCCAATCTGTAAGACAGCCACCGTGTCTCCGCAGTTTCCTACTCCCTCCAGCCCTGGATGGAGACAACCCCAGGGGCCCAGTGGGACGTGCTTTCAGATTTTATTTTTTTAAAGATTTTATTTATTTATTTATTTATTTATTTATTTATTTATTTATTTGAGAGAGAGGGAGAGAGAGGCAGAGACACAGGCAGAGGGAGAAGCAGGCTCCCTGCAGGGAGCCCCATTTGGGACTCGATCCTGATCCGGGGACTCCGACTCCGGGATCACGCCCTGAGCGGAAGGGAGACGCTCAACCGCTGAGCCACCCAGGCGCCCCCGTTTTCAGATTTTAGGCAGGCTTTTGATACAGCCGCGTCTATCATGAAAAGTGAAAAATCAAATCAAATATCAGACACATGGCTCTTAAAGAAGAGGGATAATATATTTGGATGATTGACTGACTTGACTTGGTTATCATCCGAAGCTTGGCACTGGTCTTCAACATCTGCGGACTCTCACAGCAATCGGATGAATTGGCAAAGTTCAACGGGTCATTCAAACGAGGATCTCTCCCGGAGATTCGAAAGCACGGAGGAGTGATTTTCCTTTTGTGATTCATTGGCAATTGAAACTGTTCCTGGCTAAAAGGAAGGCAGCCACAGAGAAGTTCTTCCGACTGCGGATCCCTGGGTGGCTCAGCGGTCCAGCGCCTGCCTTTGGCCCAGGGCGAGATCCTGGACACCCGGGATCTAGTCCCACAACAGGCTCCCTGCACGGAGCCTGCTTCTCCTTCTGCCTGTGTCTCTGCCTTTCTCTATGTGTCTTTCATGAATAAATAAATAAAATCTTAAAAAAAAGAAGTTCTTCTGACTAATACTGACCCGTAGTCTGTGGTTTGTAGAAGCTGCCTATACTACTCTGTGTTGTGAGGTTAAAGGCAAGAGAACACACCCCACACAAACCTCTAGCCGAAGGATGTTTTACTCATGCTTTTTATGAGAACTGAGGGCATTAAGGTATGGCCCCATACCATTCCCATAGTAGTTCTCTAATGGTACTTTAAAAGTATTTCTGAATTTTATGTTCAGATGGTTGAGGAGGCACTTTCCGATTCATTTTGACATTGACTTCAAAATAGAAAGGAACACAAGAGTTTTATTTGTTCTGCTTGTACTTTTGTTTATTGTCTCAGGAAAGGAGACCTAAAGGCTTTGACCATCCCCAGCAATTTCAGCAATGGAGCTGGATTTCAAATAATATAGGAGTCAGGCCTCCACTTGAACTGTAAAATATATGTTCCTGTGTTCTAATCTAAATCCAAGCTTCTGAAACTCGTATGAAGAAAAGCTTCTAGGTAAAAATCCATTGCAAATAACCCCCTCCGATGGGGAGAGCTCAATCTAGGCTGTTCAATTTTGTTTCGTGTGCTTTTATTCAGGATAAAAAGAGCTTTGGAAAGAGTTCCCGAAAAAAAAAAAAAAAGAAAAAAGGAAAGAGTTCCCAAGAAGCCAACCATTCCGGAAGGGCAGTTGGTTCAAATAAGCAAGTGCTAATGGCTGACATCCCTCACATCATTTGCGTTATACAAATGCAAACACCAGCATTATTATTGTTATTTTTGTTCTATCTCTAGGCTTCTTTCATTAACATAACCTGAACTGGTTTCAGGCAGAGCTGATTGCAGATAACCGCCCCCCTCCACCAAACAAACCAAAAAAAGTCTAAAAGTCAGTTTTCTGGAAAAAATGTTGAATCATCGAATTAATCCCTAGCTCTAGTTAATTTCTCGTTCTCTTTTTAAAAATCTCAACATTTCATGGAGGTAGAAAGTTAGTGTTAAACAGGAAACAAGTTCTGGATTTTTTTATAACGGTAGGTTCATGTCTGCTATAATTAGATAAACTTGTAAGGAAAGACTTTAGGTCAATTTCTCAGGTTTTTGTACCTCAGTTTCAGTTTCTGTAAAATACGAATCATAATACCTCCTACCTTATTGGGTGGTTTTGAGGACTGATTCAGATGATAGCTATAAAGTGTTGAGTCCTTAAGAGTAGAAAAAATAGTCGTTTTTATTAAGAGGCACAAGGAAAATAGCTTTATGGATATATTCTGATTCTGGGATGCCTGGGTGGCTCAGCGGCTGAGCGTCTGCTTTTGGCCCAGGGCATAATCCCGGAGTCCCAGGATCGAGTCCTGCATCGGGCTCCCTGCATCGGGCTCCCTGCATCGGGCTCCCTGCATGGAGTCTGCTTCTCCCTCTGCCTGTGTCTCTGCCTCTCTCTGCGTGTTTGTCATGAATAAATAAATAAAATCTTTTTTTAAAAAATGAAAAAATTTTGAAGCAAAAAGTCAATAAGTCAAATATGGCAAATATAACTCAACTTATATTTGTCAATTTATGTATCATCTTGTTTCAGATCATATATAAATCTGGAAAGCAGTGAGAAGGGTTCTCACCAAGCCTAGTCTTGGATTGTGGAAAGAGTTTTTCCTGGTTGGGTTCTTCCAGGGTGCAGGCATGCAATATAGCTGTCAAATGCTCTGTTTGTAATTTGTTGTCCAAACACAAAATTATTTAAAGCACACATGGCATCATATGAGACAAATCAATTTTTCTTCCAGCATGATATCAGTGATTGTTAATTAGAAATTCCATTTTTAAATGTTAAACCTTAGAATATAGAATATTTCAATGTGTTTTAAAGGCTGTATTTACCACCAAATAGAAACCTGATATGAAATACTCACCCTCCATCTATGTTTACTCTCTGGCACAGCAGACTTTGCATATGGGTGGGCCCTGTGAGTCAGCCAAATCTGAAATTTGATAAAACTCTTACCTCATGTTTTCACACCGTAACTGACACAGTGACTATATGTATCATTTAAAACACATGTGCTCTACACAGTCATTACCTCTTGTTATTGATTTTTATCAACAAATGACAAGCAATGTGGTTAGTTATAAAACGCTAAATTAGTTTCTTCTTCATTCTTTTATTATTGTCAGGACTCTCTCAGGGTTGCTTTACAATCACATTTGACTCTCTTTCCTTACTAATGTTATGGAAATAGGGAGATTTGATTTGAAAAAAATCTGATTATTGTAAAACAGCAATTAATTCTTACAGCTTAATTTGAACATTCATACATATTAGTTTTCCAAGTAAATAAGTAAAATGCCTCATTAAACTTCTTTTCTGCCAAAAACGTACTACCATCTGTGTTCTACATGGCAGCGTTTTCTTATTTAATACATATGTCCCCCTTTTTTGGAAGCATATTAAGAGCTTTAATATGACATGAAACAGAAATAAAATAGTGAAAACACATTGTGTTTAAGCGTGGATGCAAAATTCAGATTGGTGACATTCAAAGAATTTGGGATTTCATGTGCCATCCATGGATTTTATGGCAATTCTATGAGTCCTTAATGTCAGAAAAAAATTTAATTGTAACATCTATGCAGTTTGGAATTTGGGAGAGTTATTTTACGTCTCAAAGATAAAGACCTAGTGTTTAAAATAAATTGAATCTAAGGGGTAAATTCAGTGGGTAAAGCATGCAACTCTTTTTTTTTTTTTTTAAAGATTTTATTCAGGTAGCCCCGGTGGCCCAGTGGTTTAGCACCACCTTCAGTCTGGGGCCTGATCCTGGAGACCTGGGATCCAGTCCCAGGTCAGGCTCCAGGCAGGGAGCCTGCTTCTCCCTCTGCCTGTGTCTCTGTCTCTATCTGTCTCTCATGAATAGATAAATAAAATTTTAAAAGATTTTATTTATCTATTCATGAGAGACACAGAGTGGCAGAGACACAGACAGAGGGAGAAGCAAGTTCCATGCAGGGAGCCGGATGTGGGACTTGATCCTGGGACTCCAGGATCACGCCTAGAGCTGAAGGCAGATGCTCAACCCTGAGCCACCCAGGTGTCTCATAAAGCATGCAACTCTTCGTCTCTGGGTGGTGAGTAGGGATAGAGCCTACTTGAGAAAAAAAGTTGAACTTTAAATAAATAAATTAAATAAATTAAGTAAATAGGTTGAATGTCATCAAATAGTCTGCAGATCTCTAGTTTAAAAAGGTGCTGTTGAAAGAAAAGAAAAGAAAAGAAAAGAAAAGGTGCTGTTGTGAAAAGCAATTCTATAGAACTCAGTTTTGGCCTGAATGTTAAGAAGCCTGCATTCTCATCCTGGTGCTTTACTAACTGTACAGTTTGGGGGCAATCTTTTTTTTTTTTTTTTTTTTTTTGCAGGGGAGTGGGGGAACACATGCCTTTTATTGGTCTAAGGAGCATAACTAGGTAATAGGCTTGGGCAGAGCTCCCCTATCTGTCCTGGCTCCCATCTTCCCTCTCCTGGGAGTTTGTGACTCACCCCCAGGGGAGAAGAGTGTTCTGGACAGGGGTGGCAGACAGAGCCAGGATAAAAAATACAGAACTGGGGTCTGAAAGGGTATCATGGTGAAGTAGAAAACACAGAGTTATGAGATCATCCAAATAAAAAGTCCATCAGGGCAGAAGAGAAGTTTCTCCACATGGGCCCCCCACCTACCCTTGCCAGGAATGGGAGGGGGCAGGAAGCTTGGCTGGAGGTTTCCTACTGCGTCCTTCGTGCCATCAGCATCTCTCAGATGTTGCCCTCAGCTTCCTTCACACTCCACTCGAGGTAGGATTTTTTCTGTTGTAGTTCTTTAATTTTTTCTTCTGCTATTTTCTGTTTCTCTAACAGTTGACTGTTAATTACCTCCTTGGACTGAAGAATAAACATTCTTCCTACACCTTCATACATGTTAGTCTCATCTACCAAAGTCATAATCTCTGTAAGATTTGCGTGCTTTTTCGTTCTGTTTAGCTGTTCAATCTGTATGTCTGCAAGCTTCACCTTCTGTTGAGTGTCAATAACTTTGGCTTGAAGTTCTGTGAAGGCCTCGTTCAACCCCAGATCCACGGGAGCCGCCATCTTGGTTCACTCGGGCCAATCATTTAAATCCTCAGCGTCTCTGTTTTCTTACGGGTAAAAGGAGGAGTTTGTGTTAGACCAATAACAATCACCTATAAATCTATCACCCAGATAGAACTACTGGTAACATTTTTTTCTTTTTCTTTTCTTTTCTTTTCTTTTCTTTTTTTTTTTTTTTTAAGATTTTTTATTTATTGATGATAGTCACACAGAGAGAGACAGAGAGGCAGAGACCCAGGCAGAGGGAGAAGCAGGCTCCATGCAGGAAGCCTGATGTGGGACTCGATCCCGGGTCTCCAGGATCACGCCCCGGGCTGAAGGCAGGCGCCAAACCGCTGCGCCACCCAGGGATCCCTGGCAACATTTTTTGATGTTTATTGATGGTGACAAACATTGGCTACTGAAAATATTGATGTTCTGGTTCATGACTTGCCCAATGCTTCTCTTCAGTTACAGGTTCGGAAACACTGTCTTTATTTGTGATAGGCAAATAAGCTGATGTAGCTTGTGTCTTTTGTCCACTTGAAGTAAGATCATCGAAACTCCAAGGACTGGGATCCCTGGGTGGCTCAGCGGTTTGGCACCTGCCTTTGGCCCAGGGCATGATCTTGGAGTCCCAGGATCAAGTCCCACGTCGGGCTCCCCGCAAGAAGCCTGCTTCTCCCTCTGCCTGTGTCTCTGCCTGTGTCTCTGCCTCTTTCTCTCTGTGTGTCTCTCATGAATAAAAAAAACAAAAAACAAAAAAACCCTCCAAGAACTGGGGGCCAGAGCTCATACTCCCAATGCCTGTGGATGGCACATTTATTTAACTTTTCTACCCCATCTTATAATTTTTCTTCAAAATTGATGATAATATTTCAATTTTTTTCCCAACTTAGCATTCTTTGTGTCTACCAAATGCTTTGTGTGTGTGATTCCTCCAAATAAATATTGTTAATATGCATTGGTTATTTTTTGTTGTTGTTAAAGATTTTATTTATTTATTCATGAAAGACATAGAGAGAGGGAGGCAGAGACATTAGCAGAGAGAAGCAGGCTCCATGCAGGAGCCTGATGTGGGACTCAATCCTACTCCAGGATCATGCCTTGGGCTGAAGGCAGATGTTCAACCGCTGAGCCACCCAGCCGTCCCTATGCATGGATTATTTAAGAGTATCACTGTCCTAACTCTGACATCAAAATCATATAAAGGAAAGTAAAAAAAAACCCCGAAAAACATTTGTGAACTCAAGGAATTTTCCATCAAAACATTGTACTCTAAGATGCGTGATACCTGGCATACACATAGTAGGTGCTCTATAAGTCTTTGTTGAAAGGATAACAAAATCCAAAAGAAATTATCCCTCAAGAAAAATGAGTGACTCCTTCTACTATTGCTATAGCTACCACTTACTATGCCAAGTTTCAGAACATTGGTTTAAGAACCTGAAGCTGTGTTTTTTTTTGGTTATTTTCTATGGACACAGTGAAGAAAGGTCGTTTTAGGTTGATAGCAGTCCTCTTAATAATTTAGACAAGATAGCAGAAATGGGCAGTTGCCAGGAAGGGGAATACGAAGTATGAAGCGAAGTGTCATGACTGAAAAATAAACATCCAGGCTTTCCACTTACTCATTAAGTTGGACTTAAGTTACACATTTTGACAATCTTAAAATTTACTTATTTATTTAAATAAATAAGTAAGTAAATAAATAAATAAAATTTTTTTTTTGTCATTCATTTGAGAGAGAGTTAGATCACAGAGGGAGAGGGAGAAGCAGACCCGCCCGCTGAGCAGAGACCCCCCCCATGTGGGGCTGGATCCCAGGACCCAGAGATCAGGACCAGAGCAGAAGGTCTGCAGATGCTTCAGTAGTGAGCCATCCAGGCGCCCCACAAGTAAGAATTCAAACCAGAGATCAGTGTGTTGGTGGTGAGGGGTAAATGCAGAAGTTTCTGTATTTACATACAAGAGGTAAATGCCGGAAGACCCTCAGTCTTCCTGTCAAGGGTGGTAGAGCAGCTACTCTGAAAACCAGGCAGAGGAAAGAATACAGCACTGGTTTGTGAGATGCGCTTTGTGAGGATAAATTCCTTTTTCACTTTGTTCTTATCTGACATGAAACATTTTTTCTTCCCAGACGGGCCATATGCACCAATTAATAAATGATAATCATTAGAAACAGCCTTCAAAGCAAACAGCTACTACAAAAAATACTGAAGAAATGAACTTTTTTTTCTCCTAAGCAGAACGAGTGCCAATCTAAATACTTTAGCATCCTTCAAAGCGAGAGAAAATGTTTGTTTCTGACTAAAAAAAAAAACCCCAAACTACTTTTTTTTTTAAAAACTACTTCTTTTGTAATCGTTTTTGTTTCATTATCTTACTGTCACTATTACCTTTTCGCATCTGCTTCTTCAATCTTCTAAATCAAAACTTTGTCTAGTTCAGTGGAGTTCACCTAACTAAAATTACTAAAATATGTGGGGTTGACTGGAAGGAAATAGACTGTTAAGTTTTACAGTGGTTAGTGCCATATAGGAATTGTGGATATTTCTAATTTTCTGTCTATGTATCGAGAAGATTATTGATGGGAAAGCAGGAAATTGGAGTTTCAGCTGTGGCAGCACCACTCACCTCTGTGTAACCTTAGGCAAATCAGCCTCTCTGTGCCTCAATTTCCTTATGGAGAAATTAAAGGAGGCCACCAAGGTGATTTCTGTCTACTTTCAATTTTAATATTCTGTGGCTCTAGCTGAAAAGGAAATTTAGCTTGATACAACTCTTATGGAGGGCAATTTGACGGTGTGTCTCAAAATTGCGAGTACTTTTAACTGCTGACCCAGTGATTTCTGGAAATTCCTCCTGCGTATATACTTGCACAGATGCAAAATGAGTTATGTATGGCTATTTATTACAGAATACCTTGTGCGAGCTAAAGATTGGAAACAAGCCAAATGTTCACCAGCATCCTAAGGTTCAGTAAATTGACAAATACAGTGGTAGAAACACCTTTAAACATACGTTCGGTTTTTTGGAACTATGTGTCAAGGACACTGGCACTGTAGGTACTCTGTGCCTGCTTCCGGTAAAACTTTTAAAAAAAAATATCTTATTTATTTATTCATGAGAGACACACACAGAGAGAGGCAGAGACACAGGCAGAGGGAGAAGCAGGCTCCATGCAGGGAGCCTGATGTGGGACTCGATCCCACGTCTCCAGGATCACACCCTGGACCAAAGGTGGCGCTAAACTGCTGAGCCACCGGGGCTGCCCCCAGTCAAACTTATTAACAAGACCAAAGAAAGCAAACTACAACATTTAAATAATTAGGCAGGATTGTCCAGATTTCAAAGACCTGAGGGAAAGTCTGTAAGAAATACTCTCCTCTGAAGCCATGAAAAACTGGAATTGAAAGGAAGGCAAGGCCAAATTTGCAGCTGGTTTCCTTTGCCAAGGATGATCCAACAGGACACCGCCTATTTGTAGGGTGTGGTCATCTGAGTGGGAGCTGCCTCTGCAGAGCTTAATTGGAGAGGTTGAGGGTATTAACATTATCGCCTTCCTTTGAGCCCATCATCTGGGTTACTGAGGTCCCCTAGTGGCTAGCAGAGGAGGCCCGAACTGTCCAAATTTGATAGTAAATGCAGAGACCACAAAGAGGAGGGTGAGCATTAACCCTATCCTTAATCCATCAGGCTCATGACCTCCTCCACCAGGCTTCCGTATTGGTGGGAAGCTATTTCAGTATGTGCATTATGAAGAAATACCGGTCTGAACTAGGGAGATGATAGAATTTGTAAAGAAAGAAAGAAATCTCTTAAGTCCTTTCAAACTCTTGTAAATGAGGCCTAATTTTCTTCAGATGCCACTTTTTCTTTTTTTCTAAGAAAGATTTTATTTATTCATGAGAGACAGAGAGAGAGAGAGAGAGAGAAAGAGAGACATAGGCAGAGGGAGAGAAGCAGGCTCTGTGCAGGGAGCCCAATGCTGCACTGGATCCCAGGACTCCAGGATCATGCCCTGGGCTGAAGGCAGACTCTCAAGTGCTGAGGCACCCAGATGTCCCAGATGCCACTTTTCTTTTTTTTTCTTTTTTTTTTAATTTTTTGTTTATTTTTGATAGTCACACAGAGAGAGAGAGAGAGAGAGAGGCAGAGACATAGGCAGAGGGAGAAGCAGGCTCCATGCACCAGGAGCCCGATATGGGATTCGATCCCGGGTCTCCAGGATCGCGCCCTGGGCCAAAGGCAGGCGCTAAACCGCTGCGCCACCCAGGGATCCCAGATGCCACTTTTCAATTGAAGAATTACCTGTAAGAAAAAGGGGATTTTTGAAATCGTTGGGAGCTGTCATTTTGGACAAGATATTGAAAACCCTACTGTCAATCTTCCATCCTAAGGGATCCCATCCCTCTGAAAGGAAATGCCTTCCATATTCCTCCTACAAAAGCTAAACAAAACAAAAAGTTGTTTCTTGAAAACCGTTTCTTTTGCTCCCAGAAACATAAGGACCATTGTCTACGGTGGCCCCACTGATCTCGACAGGATGTCCAGGGCCTGGAGCTCAGATGGGGAAGAGTGGGGTGGGCTGGTGGCTTTGGTGGTGGGTTGACAGGAACCTGGGGGTGGGGCAGGGCTGAACCCCAAGTGTGGTCTTACCCCTGTTGCACTTTTATTTCCCGACACCTTACTTCTTCCATCCTAAACAGCAAAGGCATCACAAGAAGTTGGACTTAATCAGGGGTGAGTAATAAAGGACAAGGCTCTGCGTCCCCGCTCTTCTCTGACCCCTTCCCCGCCGCCCCTGGGCTGTCGAGTCTGCGCTTCCCGCCCGGGAGACGTCCCCCGGGGGCGCGCGGTCTGGCCGGAGGCGCTCGGGTCCGCGCGCGTGTGGGCTGGGGCCGCCTTCGGCCCGCGCTGGGCCCCTTTCCCGCATTTCTAGCCTTTTAGGTGGAGAATGGGATGAACCGACTGGCGGCCGCCGGGCCGGACGCCCGGTCCCCCGTGAGGCCGAAGCGCAGAGGCGCAGCTCGCGGGTGCGGACAGGTGGGCGCGGGGCGGGGCGGGCGGCGGGGCGCTGTGCAGCGCGCGCGGAGGCCGGAGGGCCTGACAGACGCGGCTAAAGGAAACAGAACACGAAAACAAACCCACCGACTTCCCCACGTTTCTTTGCCAAGAAAAAAAAAAGATCGTGGGTGGAGCCGAGAAGGGGGCGATCGAGTGGAACTCCGCGCGGCCGCCTCCCGCGCCCACCCGGCGCCCGCGGAGCGAGGAGCGTCCCCCGGCCCCCGCCCCCGGCCCCGGCCCCCGCCCCGCCACTCCGGGCCCCGGCGGGTCGAGGCGAAGCGAGACTCGCTCCCCTCGAGCTCCCCGAGCGCGCGGCTTTGCGCCGCGGGAGTAAACAAAGTGTCGCCGCCTCCGCGCCGGTTCGCCTCGTAGCAATCAAGACGCCGAGAGGGCGAGAGACTCACAGAAACACTCGAGAGTTACCAGCAAATAATGACAGAGATCCAAAAAAAAGAGAGTGTGTGAAAGAGAAAAACACTCCGCTGCCCCCCCGACCGCGGCCGCCTCCCGGTGGAAGAGCGGCCCCGCCCCGGCGGGCGACCACTGGCGGCTCGAGCGGCGGCGCCGCACGCTCATTGGCCGCGCGCGCTGTCACTCAGGGGCGGGCCGGCGCGCGCGCCGCCGCGGGCGGGGGGCGGTGGCAGATCCCGTAAGTCGGGCGGCAGCGTAGTCGCTGCAGCTGCCGCCGCCGCCGCCGCATTCAACAGGCAGCAGCGCTGTGGCCGCGCGACCGGTAGAGCGAGCGGCCCGCGGCGTCCGTCCGTCCGTCCGTCCGTCCTTCGCTCCGCGGCCCTGTCGGCAGGAGCGCGGCGCCCGCCGCCGCCCGGCCCGGCGACTCCGGCCTGCGGTCCCGCCCGTGCGGCGGACCTGGAAGAGCTTAGATGGTGATGGACCCGCGAAGTTAAGTTCTGGGCTCGCGCTTCCACTCCGCCGCACCTTCTTCCCGGTTTTCTTCGTCTCGAGGCGCCGACCTCGCCCCCCCCCATCCCGGGCCGGCTCTTCGCGCCCCTCCCCCTCGGCCCCCCGTGCTGCGCTCGACCCCTCGGCTCTCCTGCGGCTGGGGGAGGGGTGGGGGTCACCATGGCCGAAGCGCCCCAGGTGGTGGAGATCGACCCGGACTTCGAGCCGCTGCCCCGGCCGCGCTCGTGCACCTGGCCGCTGCCCAGGCCGGAGTTCAGCCAGTCCAACTCGGCCACCTCCAGCCCGGCGCCGTCGGGCGGCGCGGCCGCCAACCCCGACGCCGCCGCCGGCCTGCCCTCGGCCTCGGCGGCCGCTGTCAACGCCGACTTCATGAGCAACCTGAGCCTGCTGGAGGAGACCGGGGACTTCCAGCAGGCGCCGGGCTCCGTGGCGGCGGCGGCGGCGGCGGCCGCGGCGGTGGCGGCGGCGGCGGCGGCCGCAGCTGCCGCCACCGGGGGACTGTGCGGGGACTTCCAGGGCCCGGAGGCGGGCTGCCTGCACCCGGCGCCGCCGCAGCCGCCGCCACCCGGGCCGCTGTCTCAGCACCCGCCGGTGCCCCCGGCCGCCACCGGGCCGCTCGCGGGGCAGCCGCGGAAGAGCAGCTCGTCCCGGCGCAACGCGTGGGGCAACCTGTCCTACGCCGACCTCATCACCAAGGCCATCGAGAGCTCGGCCGAGAAGCGGCTCACGCTGTCGCAGATCTACGAGTGGATGGTCAAGAGCGTGCCCTACTTCAAGGATAAGGGTGACAGCAACAGCTCGGCGGGCTGGAAGGTGAGTGGCTTCGGGGCGCACGGCCGGACGGGGCGGGGGCGCGGGGGGCGCGGGGCGCGGGGGGCGCGGGGCCCCCCGCCTCCACCTGAGGTCGTGGTGGGGTAGGTGGGGGGCAGCTGGGCGCCCGCTCGGCCTCGTGCGGGCAGCGCGTGCAGGGAGCGCGCCACAAGCGGCAGATGTGCGTGGGTTGGCCCGAGACCTGTCGGGGCACAGGAATCCTAGTGTGGGAGCGCGCCGAGGGAGAGTTCGAGCGGGACGGGGAAGGTGGCTCGCCGGAGAATCAGGGAGTGGGCAAAGTACTAGAAGTGGACGTCAGAGCGGGCAGAAAAGTTCGCCAGGGAAAGGAGGAAGCGGTTTCCTGGGAGCTGCTGCCCCACGGCCGGGGGGACTCCTGCCGCCGCTCCCTTCCCTCCGGGACCGTGAGGGCTGAGGGCGGCTCCTCTCCGCCGCCGCCGCGGCGCGCGTCCCCCCAGCCTTGGGCTGCGCGCAGAGCTGTTTCCGCCGCGCGGGGCGGAGGAGGGCGCGGCGAGGCTCCTCGGGGCCCCGCCGCCCGGTGACCGAGCTGTAGGTGCAGGGGACGGGTCGCGAGCCGGCCCCGGGGGCTGGCAGCGCAGTTTTGGAGGCCGGCGTACGTTTTGCTTTGTTTTGGTTTCATGCGGAGTGGCCTCGAGTACAGGGGGCCGGGGTCCCGGGCGCGCCGAACCCGAACAGCGCATCCAACACGTGCTAAGAGGCGGCCACCGCCTGCGGAGCGCGGGCGCCGGGCGGCGCGGGGCGAGCTAAAGTTCAAGTGTGACCCTCGGCGGGGGCGGGGGCGGGGGCGGGGGCGGGGGCGGCGGGGGCGGGGCCGCGGCGGCGGGGGCGGGGCCGCCGGCGTAGGCCGACAGCGCCTTTAAAGGGCCAGCGCGCCCGCGCGGGGCGCCGCTCCCCGCCGGGCCGCGGGGCTGCGCTGCGAGCGCTTCCCTCCGCCAGGAAGTGCCCCCAAACTTGGCCTCGCCCACGTTCGAGGCCTTTAATTAGCGCGGAGAGGCTGCCTAGGGTGGCGGGAGCTGGGAGTGTGTGTACCTTTCCTGTCGCGTTGCCGCCTAAGTGTTACCGAGCCTGGGAAGTGCGGATGCGAGGGGCGAGGCAGGGGGCTTCGTGATCAGTGTTTCGGGGGAGTTCCGAGTGGAGGTGCGCATCCGAGGAACGTGGGGACGTCCTGCCCCGGGAGAGCACTGTAGATGAGGCGCCCGGCCCTTTCTGCCTTTCAGAGAGGGAGACCCGGAGGGATTCAGGGTGGGGACAGGTACTTCCGTCCTTGGAGGCGGAAAAGACCCGGGGGTTTAGGACGGGCCTGGGAGGCCCACCCGGAGGTGCGTTCCCCGCGCGGCCTTCCGAAGCTGACCGTTTCCCACGGGCACAGGTGGAGGGAGAGATGGGAAAGTTTGGCGGAGAGCTTCTTCCTCACCCCTTGTCCTGACTGTGCGGCAAGGTTAAGATCGATCTTTGCTGCTCAGTTGGTTACGCCACGGTTGTTTTACACACATTGTCATGTCTGTGGCTAATGTGTGTCAGAAAGGTCAAGTGACTCATAACGTAGTGAAGTTCGTGGAGAAGGAGCCAGGATTTTACTTTTTCCAAAATGTGTTTTAGAGTAAAGGTACCAGCTACAATCTCATTATCAGACATTTTACGCAGTTTTACCGAGTGTTTCAAAAAAGTAAAGTGCGTCCTCCTCTGAAGGTTGGTATGTGTTCTTTTAAGCCACAAAATCAGAATTGTCTGCGAAATCCAGTTTAACATTTGAAGTACTTGACTTGCTCATCTATCAACCCTGCTTGAGTCGTTTACTATACAGAGTTTGCCATTTAAGAAAAAAAAATTTTTTTTGGATATTCAAAGTACTGTGTGTGCCTACACCGTTCTTTTAAGTCCTTGGAAATGGATACAATATACTTCAGTTAGCTGGAGGGCCTCTCCAAGATGGAGGAAGGCAGTGTTTGGGGATTATGTTTAGTTTTGCCTCTCATGGCCTTAACCAGAGGGGTTTTTTTGTGTTTTTTTTTTTTTTTAAGATTTTTATTTATTCATGAGAGAGAGAGAGAGAGAGAGGGGCAGAGACAGGCAGAGGGAGAAGCAGGCTCCATGCAGGGAGCCCGACGTGGGACTCGATCCCAGGGCTCCAGGAGCACACCCCGGGCGGAAGGCAGGCACCAAACTGCAGAGCCACCCAGGGATTCCAAACTAGAGTGTTCTTTAACCAGGAATATAACCTAGACTTTTAAATTTTAGTGCTTTATTTTTTTTTCTTAAAAGATTTTATTTATTCACGAGAGTCACAGAGAGAGAGGGAGAGGCAGAGACATAGGCAGAGGGAAAAACAGGCCTCTCCATGCAGGGAGCCCAATGTGGGACTCGATCCTGGGACTCCAGGGACTTCAGCCCCGGGCTGAAGGCAGGCGCTCAACCGCTGAGCCACCCGGGGGTCCCAAAATTTAAAAAGATTCTAAGGCCAAATCACGCCCCCAACTATTTTTTTTATTGGTTTCTTAGTTCTAAATTTTTTTGCCCAAATGCAATTATAATTTTATCTTTAAGAATATGCTTATCGTAGCTAGAAGATTCATTAAGTGATCATAGAACTTTTAATCTGTTCAGAATTGGAGGCTGGAGGCCCAGTGGCAGCTCTTAGTGCGGCTTTGGGAGGGAGCAGGCTGCCATTCTCGAGTGAGTAAATGTTTCAGGTGTAATGAGAGTCCGTTGGTGCAAGTCAGATTACAGCAAGTGCATTTTCACTTTGAGTAAAAGGATATTTTAAGCAGAAAAGAAACAACCTTAAGTATTCTAACTCCTACCTAGTCTTCTGGTTACAGTTTTCATAAAAATGAGTTATTTGTTAAAACCAAGTTTCTCAGATTCGAAAAACATCCCTGTTTTAAAGATTCATAAAAGGGACAAATTTTATTCTGACTTTTAGCTTAAAAAGATCAAATTTAAAATGCAAATCAACCAAAACCTAACTGTTTTAGAACTGAGGAGAGGCTGCTTTGGAACTAAATATTTCCTGTGATTTACTACTGGGAATTAGACTGAATCTTTAATTAAATATAGTTTCTTGTGCTTTAACGTCCTGGGGCTGCCAGAGAATTTGAATTATTTGCATAGGACAGAATAGTTGAAAAGCTGTTAAAGAGTTTATAAACTAGTTCCATGGACACTGGTTATATTTGCAGGTTATGCATTTTGTATTTGTAGTGATAGTACATTACATCTGCTTTACACTTGTTTTAATATTGGCTATAACTGTCGGTAAGGTTACACTCAAAGTGGGAGCTAAGACTTTTGGAAAACCCCGGGGTCTTTTAAACCATGTACACTATTTATAAATACTGAAACTTCATTTCCAAGATCAGTCGTGTGGTCCTCCCTCCCCCCCAACATAGAAAGCTTTCTAGAGCTTGGGAAGTAGTATCCTGAGCTCTGATTCTGTTTCCCCAACCCCTCCCCCCACAGTGGCAGTTTTAAGTTGACTTGTGTTTTTTGTTTTGACATTATTTGGAGCATCTGTGTTAAAAGAATGCTTCAACAATTAACAATGAGACTTAAATAAAGCAACTTAAAAATTTAGCAGATATCTCAGATATTCTTTATTTTGGAATGATGTTTCTTTAAATTTGGCCTGTCAACTGATTGTTTGAAAAATGTTTTTTTTTTTTTAATTTTAAAATTCATCTTCTGTAATTCAGATTTGTAATTTGCAGGTGGAGTGATTTAAATAGCCACAGTCCATAGTGCAGGGATGACAGCTGTTTTCTTGCTGCACACACTAACTTACAGAATGGCCTCCCAGTGAGGCCAACTTATAGTTTGTTACTGAAATTATCTTGATGAAAACCTTGTTTTACAGCATAGTGAAGATTTCAATATATGTATTGGGGAAGGGAGCATGAGGTAAGAACATTAAAAATGAGTAAGGGAATTATGCAGCCAAATTGAGATCATATTTGCTGAAGACTGAAAAAGGTAGGTGGGACCAATGTAACCGGTCTTATGGCTGGCACTTTTTTTCCCCTCAGTAATTCCAAAATTGGTGTTGGTGTCAAGTATGAATCCCTTAATTGACCATTATAAGAATTTTATTTTTATTTTACCTATGGTTTTGTGGCAGATCTTTAGGAGAGATGTGGCCAGAGTGGTGATTTCTATTTTTGATTTTTTTCAGCTTTTCTTAGAGTGGCAAACACTTAAATACAGGAAAGAAGACATTCTTAATTATCATGTAAACTTTATTTTTTAAGGGATCCCTGGGTGGCGCAGCGGTTTGGCACCTGCCTTTGGCCCAGGGCGCGATCCTGGAGACCCAGGATCGAATCCCACATCAGGCTCCCGGTGCATGGAGCCTGCTTCTCCCTCTGCCTGTGTCTCTGCCTCTCTCTCTCTGTGTGACTATCATAAAAAAATTAAAAGCAAAAAACAAAAAAAACGGTTTTATTTATTTGAGAGAGTGTGCGTGGGTGCCCGTGAGCAGGGGAGAGGGCCAGAGGAAGAAGCTGACTCCCCACAGAGCAGGGAGCCCCAACAAGGGATTGGATCTCAGGACCCCCAGGACCCCAGGCATCATGACCCGAGCTGAAGGCAGATGCAATCGACTGAGCCACCCAGGCACCTTCATGTAAACTTTAAAAAAAAGGTTAAAGTTCATTGAGACAACCTCTCCACCCCCTCTTACTGAGAGGCTATCACATTGGCATTGAACACAAATGTGGCTAGATACCATGCGCTGCACAGGGACTCTTTCTAAGGGTACATATAAAACGGAGGGAGCGGAAAGAATACTCAGTGGTGAGTTAGAATCCCTGATAGGCTGAAAATGTTTTGCCTGTTTCTGTGCCTCTCCATCCAAGCTCCTAGACTACAATTCTGTATGATTTTTAAAGATAGCAGCTGTCTGTATTTGCTTGGAATTTCTTTGGAGAGCCTGAATTATTTGCATTTTTCTAGAACACTCTGCCCTTGGAAAGTACCCAGTACCTGGCATCATGGGAATTTAATTGGCTGATTTTTTTTTTTTTTCTTTTCTGCATGTGTGCAGTAACTTTGGGGCTTCCTGGAATCCTCTTGGAGAGGCAGTATAAACCCTGTGGTAATTGGAGAGAGCAAAGGAGCGTTTAGTTGTACAGAGCATGGGAATATTAAGTGAGCAGAATGGATCTAGCCCTGTTTCTTTCAACATTTGCCTTGGCCTTCACAGTGACAACTTGTAGAGACTTGACTTTGGCACAACCCCCTGGGACCTGCCTTGGGTCAGATAACCACCTTTTTTTGATGTGTACAAAATTCTGAAGTTGGTATGGGCTTCTCCTCAGTTATCAAACAGAAGGGATCAGATGAACTTGAGAAGTGTATATTTTGGTGTCTGAAGGGGTGTGAGGGCTTGTGTTCCAGTGGATATGCTGTATGTAAATATACCAAAGTCTGGAAGAATTCTCCCTTTTTACTAATTCCTGATAAGGACTAACAACTCATGTCAGTGACACAGAAATTCTTTGTAGAGAATTACTGCTTATTTGTGGTTTCCTAAGGAACATATGAAATGTGAACATGGACTTTTGTACATTAGTGATTTCGTATGTTTTTTTAAAGCCTCCTCCCCCTCATTGGCATCCCACTTTACTTCATTCAGTCAGCCTATGGTTTATAAATTTGTCGGTTAAGCACTGCAAATACTGAGGCTTGGTTCGAATTATTCTTGCCACTTGGAAGGCTTTTGGGATGCTTTCCTTTTTTTCTTTTTCATCCATCCTTTTTTTTTTTTTTTTTTTAAATTTTTTTATTTATTTATGATAGTCACACAGAGAGAGAGAGAGAGGCAGAGGCAGAGACACAAGGCAGAGGGAGAAGTAGGCTCCATGCACCAGGAGCCCAATGTGGGATTCGATCCCAGGTCTCCAGGATCACGCCCTGGGCCAAAGGCAGGCGCTAAACCGCTGCACCACCCAGGGATCCCTCCTTTTTTTTTTTTTTTAAATATTTTATTTATTTATTTTTTAAAAATTTTTATTTATTTATGATAGTCACAGAGAGAGGGAGAGAGAGGCAGAGACACAAGCAGGCTTCACGCACCGGGAGCCTGACGTGGGATTCGATCCCGGATATCCAGGACCGCGCCCTGGGCCAAAGGCAGGCGCCAAACCGCTGCGCCACCCAGGGATCCCCCATCCATCCTTATATAGCTCTGACATAAGCTTTAAAAAAAAAAGCGAACTAGTTTTGATATTATGCCAAATAAAATTAGAAAGCTAAATTTGCAGTCCCTTTCCAGTTTATTATTTAGTGAATTTTCACCTTAATGCATTACTTTAAATTCTTTTTTAAGTATTTATTTATTTATTTATTTATTTATTTATTTATTTATTTATTTATTTATTTATTTATGAGGGACGCACAAGAGAGAGGCGCAGAGACACAGGCAGAGGGAGAAGCAGGCTCCCCGCAAGGAGCTCGATGTGGAACTTGATCCCAGATCCTGGGATCACTCTCTGAGCCGAGCCGAAGGCAGACATTCAACCACCGAGCCACCCAGGTGTCCCTAATGCATTACTTTAAATGAGGACAGAAATGCAACATGTGTCCTTTATTTCAGGCTATATTTTTTACAGAAGAAAGTGAGCTGGAGCTGTGTGATGAGCTTCTGTGGCCCCCGATTTTTGGTTTCTCAGGATTACTGAAGCTTGCCGTCTTTATGGTCAGAAGTTACTAATGAGGGGATCCCTGGGTGGCTCAGCAGTTTGGTGCCTGCCTTTGGCCCAGGGCGTGATCCTGGAGTCTGGGGATCAAGTCCCACATCAGCCTCCTTGCATGAAGCCTGCTTCTCCCTCTGCCTATGTCTCTGTGTCTCTCATGAATAAATAATAAAATTTATATATTAAGAAAAAGAAGTCACTAAGGATGCTCAGGGGAGTGTCTAAGTCTTCTTTCTCAGTTTCCCGTTGACCACTGCTTCCTTTCTTACTGGGGACTCAGTTACATTGGACTATCCTCATTTCATTCTGGCTTCTCCTCTGGTTGAGTAACTCATTATTTTTTTCTTCTATATTCAAACCTAAAGATACCTCTGGACAAGTTGTGGACTTTTTCTTGTGTTCTTTTCTAGATAACTTGTTCCCTCTGTTGTCCTGGTTTCCAGTTACTTAAGGGCCATCCATGTTCCACTTTCACCTCTCATGGAACATGTTTAAACCGAAGCATGCTATATTTCCTCTTACTCTGAGATGAGATTCCCATCCTGAGTTTCCTGATTGTGTTTATGGTCTAGGTGGTTAACCCTTTCCTTAATTGTCGACTTGGATGTTCTCTTTAGCACACTCTTTTCTTGCTGCTCAGTGCCCTCAAGTCTGTTAGCTCTTCTGTCTCTGGAGATGTTAACTTCCCTCTTTTTGGTCATTCACCTAGGTTAGGTTTCTTTAAATTCTAGACCGTCCTGTCCCCAGGACTTGGGTCATCTCATGCCTCTACTGGAAGTTCTAAAAATTTTCCTTAGTCTGCAAAGCTCATGTCTGTTCTTAGTTCCTGCCTGAAGGCATTTTTGCCTTCTCTCAGTGAATGCCTGGCGATCTCTTAATTCACACTGTTGTGTATTATAATTTGATGTCTGCATGTTATATTGTCTGTTATATTGTAAATACATAGTTGCGAAAAAATTTTTCTTGAACCATGGGTCTTTTATATTTTAGCTTTCTGTACGCTCATGATGTGTGACTAGATGCATCAGAATGATAGAAAAATGATTCAAACGTAGATCCTGTAGGGAGATGGTATAACCTATAAGTAACTATAGTACATGATAGAAAGGGTTAAATGCCATCCAGAAAAATAGTATTCTGTATTGGCTATTGAGATGGACCTTGAAAATGGGATGTTAATCTCCCAAGATTTCATTATAAAATTTTCAGGGGCACCTGAGTGACTCAGTCCATAAAGCATCTGCCTTTGGCTCAGGTCAGGATCCCAGGGTCCTGGAATCGAGCCCCGCTTCAGGCTCCCTCTCCAACTGCTGCTTCCCTTGCTTGTGTGTGCGTGTTCTGTCAAATAAGTTAAATAAAATCTAAAAAAAAAAAAAAAGAAAAAAACCCAAACCAAAAGACCATTTAAAAAACTTTTTAAAAAAGATTATTTACTTATAAGAGACACCGTCAAAGGGAGAAGCAGACTCCCTCTAGGGAGCCTGATGTGGGACTCCATCCCAGGACCCTGGGATCACAGCCTTAGCCAAAGGAAGACGCTCAATCACTGAGCCACGCAGACGTCCCTGTTCTAAAAACATTTTTCATATGTTCAGCAAAATTGAAAGAATTCTACATTTTTTTAAAAAAAATTTTATTTATTTATGATAGTCATCAGAGAGAGAGAGAGAGAGAGAGAGAGAGGGGCAGGCTCCATGCACCAGGAGCCCGACGTGGGATTCGATCCCGGGTCTCCAGGATCGCGTCCTGGGCCAAAGGCAGGCGCCAAACCGCTGCGCTACCCAGGGATTCCCGAAAGAATTCTACATTGAACACCTGTATAACTGCTATCTAATTTCTATACTTGCTTTGTCATGTATCTATCCATTGGCACACCTGTTTTTCTAATCCATCAGATTATTCTTTAAATTGATTTTCAAGAGTGATGGTTTGACATTCATAAAGGCATGAAAATGGGGAGGCATCAGTTTCTCTGAGTGATAATATGAAACACAGGAAGTTTGAAAAGTATAGGTAGACTATTGTCAGATTAAAATTGGACTTTATGGGGGATCCCTGGGTGGCTCAGCGGTTTATCACCTGCCTTTGGCCCAGGGTGTGATCCTGGAGTCCTGGGATCAAGTCCTGCATCAGGCTCCCTTGATGGAGCCTGCTTCTCCCTCTGCCTATGTCTCTGCCTCTCTCTGTCTCTCTCTCTCTGTCTCTTATTATTTTTTTTTTTTAAATATTTTTTTAATTTTTATTTATTTATGATAGTTACAGAGAGAGAGAGAGGCAGAGACACAGGCAGAGGGAGAAGCAGGCTCCATGCACCGGGAGCCCGATGTGGGATTCGATCCTGGGTCTCCAGGATCGCGCCCTGGGCCAAAGGCAGGTGCCAAACCGCTGCGCCACCCAGGGATCCCTCTGTCTCTTATTAATAAATAAATAAAATCTTTAAAAAAAATCGGACTTTATATATATTATGAAAATAATAGTGTGATAGACCAAATTTTTCTTTTTTCTTTTTTAGACCAAATTTTTCTATGAAATTATATCTTTGTTTTTATAATAAAAGGAATTATGAAAATACAGCCAAGTTTTTAGTTTTTAAAATTCAATTTCTTAGAGATGCTCATAAACATAGAAACCCATGGAATGCAAATAAAGCGAATGTACTGCATCTGGTTTAAAATTCATATACAGAATTTGGTAATGGAACATATTACATAATTGACTTAATATGAATAGTAGACATGGGGCACCTGGCTGGTGCAGTTGGTTAAGTGTCAGACTCTTGGCTTGAGCTCGGGTTGTGATCTCAGGTTTGCAGGATTCTGTTTGGCTCTTTGCTCAGCAGAGTCTGCTTGGGAGTCTCTTCTCCATCTGCACCCCTTCCCAGCACCCTCCCTCACAAGAAAAGTATATGAATAGTAGGTATTCACAAAATACTTAGCTTTTTGCTTGGTCTGTTCTTTATTTTTATTTTTTTAAAGATTTTTATTTATTCATCAGAGACACGGGGGTGGGGGGCACAGACACAGGCGGAGGAAGAAGGAGGCTCCATTCCATGCAGGGAGTCTGATGTGGGACTTGATCCCGAGTCTCAAGGACCACACCTGCGGGCTGAAGGCGACGCTAAACCACTGAGCCACCTGGGCTGCCAGGTCTGTTCTTTGAAACTAACCTTTAGGGGGATGTCTGGCTGGCTCAGTGAGTGGAGGAGCATGTGATTCTTGATCTCAGGGGTGGTGAATTTGAGCCCCACCTTGGGGGTAGAGTTTATTTAAAAACAAAACCTAACCTTCATACTCTTGTGTCCTGGGAGTAGAGTGATTTAAACAAAGAAAGCTCATTGTTAAACATAATTCTTGTTTTTTTGAAAAAATGAGAAATTCTAAAGTTAAGAGTTAGCAATCTTAAAATATACTTAGGGCCACTGTGAGGGAAAGTTACTGGCTTCCAAAGATGCTTTAAAATTTAAATATCAGGGCAGCCCCGGTGGCCCAGCAGTTTAGCGCAAGGAGGCGGGGGTGATCCTGGAGACCTGGGATTGAGTCCCACTTCAGGCTCCCTGCGTGGAGCCTGCTTCTCTGCTCCCTCTACCTGTGTCTCTGCCTCTGTCTCTCTCTTTCTCTCTCTCTGTGTGTGTGTGTGTCTATGAATAAATAAATAAATAAAATCTTAAATAAAATTTAATATCAGTTCTAGTATTGCCTTAGCTAAATACTAGAACTCCTTCATAGCTTTCTCCTTATATTATATGTCTTTACCAACACTGACTTTAGTGTAGGAATGGAGGCTATAATGAGATACTTCATTGGATCCACAGGAAGTTAAATTTGGATATGCTAAACCTAAAAGTGATACCAGGCAGATACGGAACTTAATGCATTCTGAATACTTGTGAGTGAGCCACGCTAGCTTACGGAGAACTTAAAGATATATGCAATAGGAAATGTATTGGGGTATAGCAAAAGGCACAAATACACATCTATAAAAACTATTAGCCATGTTAGAAATAACAAGTGTTGGAGAAATGTAGAAAGCTATTTTAGTTGTATATACATACCTGTAGGTAATATATACAGACAGCATGTCTTGTAAAAGGTTTGGGGACAGGGAAGTGAGGGACAGGGAAACAAACCGAACCTCATACTATGAGGTTTTATTAAATGTGTAAGTTACCTTCCACGGGGACAAAACAGCTTTCACATCACACCAGGATTTTGCACCTGTGTGATTGCTAGTGATGTCAGGGTAAACTAGTCAAAAGCAACTAGGAAATCTGTAATTGGCCAATCTGTTTTATCCCCCACTGTTAATGTTTGTAGATAAGCGAGGTTCAAAATTGCAGCTCATCTTTGGTCTTTTCATTCTGTAAGTAGAGAGAGATGTAAAACATCTTCATTCTTTAACTTGTGTCTTATCTTAGTTCTGATTTTGTGTTTTTGTTTGTTTTTTAAAGATTTTATTTATTCATGAGAGACACACAGAGGCAGAGACACAGGCAGAGGGAGAAGCAGGCTTCATGCGGGGAGCCCAATGTGGGACTGGGTCCTGGGTCTCCAGGATCACGCTCTGGACTGAAGGCAGACACTCAACCTCTGAGCCACCTAGGTGTCCCTTAGTTCTGATTTTGAAGGGGAGGAGTATGGGGTCTCATCTCCTGGGAGGAGAGGCAGAGCCATTTTGTAGATCTATGGGAGGACAGTCATTTTTTTCAAGGTAGCCTTTCCTTACTGAGTCACAGGACTTCTTGAATTCTTAGGGATGGTGGTTCACTGGTATGCACTGCAGCACCTGTGATCTGGGATGTGCCCTTACCTCCAACAACCCTTGCTCCTCACACTCCTGCTGGCCACAGATGTGGATGTCCCAAGGTGCTGCCTTTGTCACTGTGACTGGTTCCAGCATCTCTGTGTGGATCGTTGAGATCTGAAAAGAAGATCTTTTCCTGCCTCGATTAACTTCTCCCCCTACATGATAGTGGTCTCAGTTACGGTGTGTCACTTCTTGTGGCTTAACTTACTGAGCTGATCTTGATCTTGTGACCTTAGTGGCTTGGAGATGCTGCTTAACTCCTCTGATTAAAGCAGAGCTGTTAGAAAGACGGTGAGTAGAAGGGGTGGTGGCCTGTTTTCTTTGATTCAACACCTTTTTTGGATAAACAGATTTTTCTCAATTGCCACTTCTCCCAAATCTGAAAAATGGGTCATGGTTTTATGAATCTTTCTTTTATTATATTAGGGATCTGATAAACATTAGAGTTGAGAAAAAATGTTTTTCTCTTTACAACCATGATCCTGAAGTTGTTACAGAGCTGCCTTTGCACTGCTCTGAGAGGCCTCCAATTATTGGTTTGCTGAGTTAACAGTTTGAAAGTAGTTAAATGAACCTGACATCAGGAAGGGGAGGGGATCTTGGTGGTTGCATTTTATAACTGCAGTAGGAAAGTCTCTAAGAGCATGATTAACCCTCTAAGTCTTATTTGGACTCTAGCCAAGAGAGAGGCCTAATGAAGGAAGGAGGAAGAGGAGAACCAGCTTGAATTATGTGGGCAGATAAAGATCTTTTCAGTACCTCTCAAATAGTTATGAGGGCCCCGGAGGCACTTAGCTTTGCCTCCTCAACTCCTCCCTGCTCTCTCCCACTACCAGTCCCCCTCCTCTTTTTTAAAAGTAGGCTCTCTGCCCACCATGGGGCTTGGACTCAAAATCCCTAGTTCAACAGTTGCATGCTCTGCTGACTGAGCCAGCCAGGTGTCCTTAGTTTTCCTTTTTTAATCTAGAAAATTAGTGCTTTGCTTCTACCATTTCCACGCCCAGAAGCCTGCCACAGGTGTCTTGACGGAAGATCCGTCTTGTTGTCTAGGTGAGAAATCCCTGCATACAGAATGGGAAGGTCTTTATCTTTTCAGTGGCGGGGAGGGTAAGAGTAAAAAGGGCTTACCCTACATTCTTTGGGGGGAAAAATGGGTTTGGGCAGCCCGGGTGGCTCAGCAGTTTAGCGCCGCCTTCTGCCCAGGGCCTGATCCTGGAGACCCAGGATCGAGTCCCACGTCAGGCTCCCTGTGTGGAGCCTGCTTCTCCCCTCTGCCTGTGTCTCTGTCTCTCTCTCTCTCTCTGTGTCTCTCATGAATAAATGGGTAAAATCTTTAAACAAAAAAATGGGTTTGGATTTCAAATAGAATATGAAGAGAGCAATTACAGCGAATTACATAATTCCTAGGGTTTAAATATTATGTGTCCTTCAAAGCTTGAAAACAAAATAACCACATAAATATTTGGGAATGGTCTATACAAGTAAATATCAAATACCTTAGACGGTTTGTTGCTTGGAAGCAAGGTCAAAGGAAATGGTTTGCATATGGTTTAGCTGGAGGCTCTTATTTTGGCAGATTCTTGAGGTAGTGACAGTCAAAATGTGGATTTTATTGTACTATTTTGACATGAAAGTAATTTTTTTCCTCTTGTTCTCATATAACCTTAAGCGTAGGGTTACATCAGGACAAATGCATCAAGATAACGGTCTTCAGTCCCCTAATTTTGTTTCAGAGGTGATGTAGTTTCTTGAATTCGTGACATGTAATTTGCAGAATCATCAGTTTGTCACACCAGTGAAGTTTTAGTGTCAGGTTCAGCCCACTATACTGTGATTTGAAAGTAGGAGAAACCCACCTATTTTAAAGCAAGTGATATGTCACCTGTCTGCATCTGGGGACCTTTCTCTCAGTCTTTGGGGCCAGCCCTGAAGGGGGGAGGGGTGGAGGCAGAGGGGAACTTGCAGAACTTGTAAATATCAACTAAGGTTGTTTGTGTACTGGCTACCAAGCTGATTGCATCTCTCTGAATTTCAATGTAATAAACCTTTTCTCTCTGGATGGGTAGATATGCGGGCCATCATGAAATTTACATGCAATGAATGTGAAAGCTTCCTGTGGACCATCATGCTGACTTTTATGTAATCTGGGGCTTAATTGGTCTCTCCTAATTTTCTTTTTAGTGTCCCGTTATAACATTTGCATACGTTGAATGTAAAAGATTCCTATACTTCTGTTACCTGTGTGTCTCAAATGCTTTCTTGAACCTCTTAGAATTCATGAAATAGAATTGATTATATAGGGCCTAGGTTTATATTTGTTACACGTATTTGCATTAACATGCAGGCTTTCAGATTCTAACACTGGTTTTTTTTTGGGGGTGGTGGTGGTGGTAGTATATAATACTGATTTCAAACACAGTATTTGATGGTTTTACATTTTAGAAGAGATCACCAGATGATTTTTATTGCTATTTTCTCTTCTGGAGTATTGGGGAAAATTAAAAAATAAATGCTAAGGAAATGTATTAAGGTTAAAAATTCCTGTAATTAGGTGTGTGTTTTGATGTGATGTACATCATCTTTTTTGGTTCTATAATGGATATTTCCCCAGCTGTGATCACTGTGCTTTTTAGGAGCGCTGTAATATTATATCCCAGTATTCCAGGGATGTTTTCTTGAAATGGCATTTTGGTATCTTTGAATGGTTATACAGAGAACAAACTTAAAAAACAACAACAACAACAATAACAACAAAAGCAGATTTAGGATTACAAAAATAGAAATATAGAAGCATGGCTGTCACAGCTTTTAGAATTACCCAGCTCACACTTGGATGTTTAGATGGACCCCCTGTGTTTGAGGGCTAGTCCCCACACCATCTTTTTACACTTTTTCAGAGACTGCCTTTCTTCACGATCTTTCTAACTTGAGTTTCTCACTGTGGTGTCCAACTCAGAAGTAAATATTCTGGAGTAATTTTTTTTCAGTTTAGTTGGGTTTTTCAAGCCATTTAATAAGTAGTTTGAATATTATAGTTTGTGCCATTGCATTTCCTTTTTTAAAATATTTTATTTATTCATGATAGAGAGAGTAGTTTGAATATTATAGTTTGTGCCATTGCATTTCCTTTTTTAAAATATTTTATTTATTTATTCATGATATCAGAGAGAGAGAGAGAGAGAGAGAGAGAGAGGCAGAGACACAGGCAGAGGGAGAAGCAGGCTCCATGCCAGGAGCCCGACGTGGGATGCGATCCCGGGACTCCCAAGACCGTGCCCTGGGCCAAAGGCAGGCGCTAAACCGCTGAGCCACCCAGGAATCCCCTGCCATTGCATTTCTTAGTGTGTTTGCTTTATTTTGATCTAAAGGTAGAAAATAGGGAAGAGAGAATAAAATGGAGAGAGTATTATGTTGACACATATGTAATTCACATGTATGCTGTTCATTCTGATCCAGAAACTGGGAAGGGTGCATGTTTGAAAGTCCTTTTCAGAATTCATTACCATTCGTTTCAGAATTCATTACCATTCAATTGCATGGCTTATAAATTGTATTTCAAAGAAAAAAAATTAAAATGACTGCTGTGCCATGTAATTCTGTTGAACACTGTAAATGATCTTGGGTTATGTCAGATGCTGAATGTATTCATAGATTCTTAGACCCTGTTTAATATTTTTTGTGATGAAGTTAATCAAAGACAAGCTGTTGATGTCTATGGTTCTTAGACTAACCATGACTTGACTTCCGCCTGTGTTTGTATAAAAGGCAAGAAGAAAAAAGGGAAAACACATTCAGTCCTGGAAGTCCAGAGCTGAGATCATTCTACTTCGATTGACAGCTCAGGGCTTCCAATTAAGCCTCATTCACACTTCCCACCTCCATTTGTGTTTCAGATAACTTTTAAAGAGGACTGGGAGGAAGAAGTAAAGGTGTCAGAGGCATAAAATTAAAACTTTAAACCTCTCAGATTCTGAGGTAATGAATCAGAGGGATTCCTTTCCTGACTAAATTCTTTGTGATCCCTGTGAATATACCCCTGGGATTTGAAATGGAGAGCCCTCCCTTTAGTCACATGCTCTGTTAAGCATGTTTCTGGGAGGCTTGCTGAGACTATTTCAGGGACTCATTTAAAAAAGTGACATAGGGGATCCCTCAGCGGGCTCAGCGGTTTGGCGCCTGCCTTCGGCCCAGGGCGTGATCCTGGAGACCCGGGATCAAGTCCCACATCAGGCTTCCTGCATGGAACCTGCTTCTCCCTCTGCCTGTGTCTGCCTCTCTCTCTCTCTCTCTCTCTCTCTTTCTCTGTGTCTCTCATGAATAAATAAATAAATAAAATCTTAAAAAAAAATAAAATAAAAAAAATTTTAAAAAATGACATAGAATTTTATTAAGCAAGACTTTTGAGTTTGTGACTTGCCTTTTGCATAGAAGCTCATCTCCTGGCAGGGTCCACCTGCTCCCTCAGGCTGCTTACTACTTTGTGACTTTAGCTTGACATACGTTAGCAGCCACTTTCCTGCAGACCTTTCTTCACAGGGCCCTCCCATTAGGGGCCCACTGATAAGAGCATTATGACTTGTTAGACCACATGTATTTTGCAGATGAACGTGAATGTCACTAGGACAGCACACCTGTGTAGGCTTGGAAACTTTTGAATTTAATGCCTCTTCCATCTTTCATCAAGTTACAGCTTTCAGATTTATAGTTATTCATTCTGGCTATAAAATATTAATAGTATTTTTCTTTGGCCAAATATAAGGTATGACCTTTGACATCCTGCCTGGCTGTGCCTGGGAATTTGACATCCTTCAGTTTAGATGGAATTCCCTTGCTTTGTTTCCTGTGATAGAGTGGGGAATACACATTTTGGCTCTTTCAACCAGAGGTGGAGGAAGACAGGAAAAAAAATAAAATTGGACCGCACAAAGAGTGTATTAATTATTTCGGCTGGGTGTGGTTCAAAACTTGGCATGCTCATTATAGGAGTCTGAGCCTATGAAATTATTTAGTGCAGAATATTAAAATACTACGATATTTAGTTTTTTTTTTGATCTGGGTTTAATTTTTGACTAGTTGGACATTTTAGGTTCTTTGTTGCATTTATAGTAGGAAGAAAATCTGTCTTTTTGTGATGCTTTTATGTTCTAAGTATGCTATCAACAGCAGAGAAAGTTGCAAAAGGGAACATACCGCTTCTCTCTTGAGTAGGAGAGTTTTGCTGTTACATGTGATTGTTTCTTGAACCACCATTAGTCAGAACCACCATCAAAAATTATCCCCTCTGAATTGTCATCAAATTCAATATATAAAATTTGATGAGGTCGAGGGAAATGTTGAAGCCAGGCTTTTGCAGCATTTCCCCTTTTAAGAGTCACACAAGTCCACTTTTGCCTAAGTGCTTTAAACAGAACCACCCCCACCCCCATTGCTTTTTAAAGATCATTTATTTTCTCATTTCCCATCTTAGGCTGATACCTGGGGTAGATTAGTAAAAAATGTGGGTTGTAGGGAGTCGGTCTGATCTGTTCTAAGTTATTCACTAAATGAAGATGCCACATAGTCTGAGGTTTTGAGGGTACAATTCTAAATAGCTTATATAAAAGGGTCTTTTTGATCATTTCCTACTCCCCCTCCTTACTTTTTTTTTTTAAGATTTTATTTATTTATTTATTCATGAGAGAGACACAGAGAGAGGCAGAGACACACAGGCAGAGGGAGAAGCAGGCTCCCCTCAAGGAGCACGATGTGTGGGACTCCATCCCAGGACCCCAGGATCACGACCTGAGCTGAAGGCAGAGGCTCAACCACTGAGCTCAGGTGTCCTCCCTTCTGTACTTTTTCATTTCCTTCTTGCTTTCTTTCTCATTTCCAGCCCCCTAATTTATTCAATTTGAATACATTTCTCCAACCTATTAATCAGGTGAAAAGTTTCTTCACAGGTTATTACTGTTTACTGGTGCATTTTTACTTCATTACAACAACCCCATTGTATTAATTACTGCCATTGGAAATGGCAGATCTAATCCCATTCTCAGATAGTTAGAAGTAGAAGATTCAGTGTTTGACACGTTTTATAGAATTACCATAAAGTGTTTGTGTTCTCATTTATTTCCTAGGTCTTGAGTTTTGACTTGGGTTTTCAAGTTTATTAAGCTTTGTGTAATGAAGGTATGAAGAATCATGGAGATTTATTTTATTTTATCTTTAAATAATCTCTACACCCAGTGTGGGGCTTGAACTTTAAACCCCAAGATCAAGAGTAGCATGTTTCACTGATGGAGCCAGCCAGACTCCCCTGAAGTTTTATTTTGAGCAAATTTTATAACTACTACCTGATACAGAAGGCTCCGGTTGGTCATTTGGGAATTTTGAGAATCTGTTACTTCTTATACTGCTGTAAAGTCTATTTCTATATTGAGCCTATGTGTTTGCCCATAATTCCCCCTTCCCCTGTCCCTGGCTTGCTTCCGGTTCTGGATTTGGTAGCTACTTTGAATTAGCTTAATTTATTTTCCCTTCAGGTACGTGAAGCCAATTCCTGTAATTATTCTTTTCCCAGCTAACCAGTCCTAACCCTTTAATAAGTCTTTCAGAAGACTTAGAGTTCTCTATGTTGACAAAACACAGAATTCCAAACCTAGTCTTCTGTTGTGGTTGGGGAATGACCAATGAAGTACACAGTGCAGTTGGTAGTGCCCTTGTCTAGGGACACTATGCTTCTGGGAGGGTGGCTTGAGAAAGCCTGTGCTAGCTTTTGGATCCTGTCACTCTTTGGCATAGGCATAGATGAGTGGTAAAAGACTGTAGGGCTGGAGGGGCCTGTGCTGGTTCTAACCAGTGTTTGGAGGATGGTAGTAGTACTGTGCTTCATGGAGCAAGTTGCACATTAAGCAAGGCCCATAAAGAGGAGTGTCATTGAGGGGAGTAAGCTAAATGGAAACAACTCTGTATTGTAGTCTTTAAGCTAAAAAAATCTCTAAGAATGCATTTGCCTGTCTTGAAAGATTTTTACTAACTTCAGTTTGTACTGGTGATAGGCAGAGAAGGGAAGGAAACCGCTTTTCTGGCATCAGATAGTCTGGATGTATAGATGTACATTTCCACTGAATCTGTACTATCAAATCTATCCCATTATATGATGAATAGTTAATCTACATTTGACTTTTGGGAAGAGAGAACCATCCCAAGGTGCTGTAAACCACTTGGGAAGTGCCTGAGACAACACTGCACACGTGACCTGTTAACATGCCTTAGGATGACCCATGTGCAGATCTTATGCCATGAGTGTTTCTTGGGTTGCATTAAATTGAGATGTTCATCCTGTCTCCGTCTTCTCCTTGGTCCTCCCTCCCTGCATCATCTCCCCACCCCTCCTAACATTTTCTGTTCTGTTCTAGGCAGTGAAGTTGCCACTCTCCTTTATCAGTCTTGGAAACGTTGCCTACTTGGCTTCATTTGGCGGGTGAGCTGAGGTGGAAGAGGAAGATTTAGTCCTGTCTTAATTACAGATTGTTGGGAGATACATGTTTTAATTTCCTTCTGTCTCAATTTTCCCACTGTAATTTTGGACAGTGGTAATTGGCCAGCCAGTGTCAGTGTCTACAAAACCTGCCTCTAGGTCTTTGGTTAGATATGTTTTCTAACACCCCTGGAAAGATGTCCTTAGATCACCCAAGTGTCCTGGAACTGAGGCTGGGGGCCATTGCGGAGCTGTCATAATTCCCTTTAACGTTTGCATTTACAACAGGCCCCCATGAGCCTCGCCCAATCTGTAATTTTGCCATAAGTATTAGGAGTCCTAGATTCTGTTTTTTAAGGTTGGTAATTAGATAATTCATATTTAGATAAATCCCATCACTGCCATACTAGCTTCTTGATCTATAAAATGGGATTGTTGATACCACGGGGAAGTACTTGTAGGGCAAATGGAAGTGTTCTGAGCAGGAACTGTATGATTATGCCATATTATACGTTTTAGCATTAGCCAGAGTCGTTGAACTTAAATTTCAGTGTAGCTGAGAGTCCGGGGCTTTCAGTTTTTTGTCAATGGGCTTCTGGATTATATGCACTACTTACTTATTCATTCATTCATTCATTCATTCATTCATGAGAGACACAGAGAGTGAGGGGGGGAGGCAGAGAGACAGGCAGAGGGAGAAGGGGGCTCCATGCAGGGAGCCCAATGTGGGACTGCCTCCCTTTCTCTGTCTCTCATAAATAAATGAATAAAATCTGAGAGAGAGAGAGAGAGAGAGAGAGAGGGGCAGAGACCCAGACAGAGGGAGAAGCAGGCTCCATGCAGGGAGATTGATGCAGGACTCGATCCTGGGACTCCAGGATCACACTCTGAGCCAAAGGCAGGCACTAAACTGCTGAGCCACCCAGGCATTCTCTATCCCCATTTTTTAGCCGAGGAAGCTGAGGCACAAAGTTAATTTGCCCAATGTCACATAGTAATAAGTGATAGAAGCGAGATGTCAGTGGGTTTTTATTGTAAATCTCAGTCTCTTAACCATGAGAATGCTTATCTTTGGAATCTTGGAGAAAAAAACTAGAACTTAGATTTAAAGTTGGAAATACAAAGGTAAAATAAAATTAATGGATAGATAATCAGTTAATTAACAATTAACAAAATCTAAACAGTTAATGCACATACGGAAGGTCCCAGGACAAGTTTTGTTGGCTCATCAGCTGGTTAACTCTTGAGGATGACAAAATACTTGGACATAGAGAACCTTTGGGTTAGTGGATTTTCTTCTCTTCTGAGGAGAGGAAGGGGAGTGCATTTGTGGTGATGATTAATGAATTGTTGGGAGGAGACCATGTGACCCAGAGGTAGTTCGTAGTTCGAAGTGTGGCCTAAAGGAATTGCCCACATTTTCCTCAGTAGGTGGGTGGATGGATTTCATTCATTTGTACTATGCACTGTCACTCCCTCCACATACTGCTTAAAAGGAAGAAAAATGTACTTCCTTTCACAGGGAGATGGGCTTGGCTAGTTCATGCTCTATGGTTGACAAATAGAACAAATACTGACCCTTTTGGACAGAAAAGACTTTGTTCTTTGGCTGTGCTTAAGCTTCAAAAAGATTACTGAGTCCTCAATAAGGGGCAAGGATAAGGTAAAATTCTCAGTTAAGCTGTTATCCAAACTTTGCTAAGTGCTGGTTAGTCTTCCTTACCATTTGGCACTGTCTGCATTGCATGGATAGGAAACTAAGGCCAAGGGGTGGCTTGTTCCAGACCACCCTCCTGGAATTGGAGGAGTTGTAGAATGCCAAGCTGCCCTTCTTACTTAGATCATCAGTTGGTCTGTGTAATTCCTGGGATTTCCCTTGTTGAGTGAGAGAGTCTTTGGTTTTGCTTTGAAAGATGCATGGAGAGTAGTGTGGTTCAGAGGCAGTGATAGGTAGGCACTATCTGCCTTTGGATATTCTTCCAAATGTTATAAATTTTAAGAAATGATGTCAGCTCACAGTGGTTCTTTCTTTTAACTGCTTTTATATGTTGCTTGTATGAAGTGGTGGCATTTTAGAGGTCCTGAACAAGTAGTTCATAATAGATGGACAGGATTTGTGCCAATTTAGCATGAGATTATGTAGAAGGTTATTTAATATTTGTTTTATTAAAGTGATTGAATTTCTGTTTACCTATGTAAAAGGGCTCTTGGGGGGCAGTAAGTACTATTTAGAACCTTGAGTATTGTCACCAAATTTATTCAAGCTTGGTGAACTGAGCAGAGCTTTGGGCAAGTTGGTTGATGTGAGGACTAAGAGATTGGGGTTGTCGCATAAGAAGGCAGAGGTTGCTGTCTCCCCTGTCCTCCATCCATTTTATCTGCAGAGATTTTTCAGATAGAAGGGAGAAAGGAAAAAATTCTAAGTATTTCTACATTTTTGTATAAAAGGTGAGGCTGATGGTTCTCAACTAGGGAAGATTTTGCTCCCCAGGGCACATTTGGCAATTGGGGAAACACTTTTGGTTGTGGAAATGGGGTGGGAGGGGGGGCCAATATTGGCATATTTGGAGGTGAAAGGCCAGAGTTGTTACTAAGCATCAAAACGTCCAGCAATGCTCAGGACAGCCCCCCAACAAAGAATGATCTGGCCCCAAAAGCCAGTACTGTGAGATTGAGAAACTCCGCTCTGCGCAAAATTACCCTGTATATTTTTCCTGCACTAACATCTCTTTATTTGTTGATTATTAAGTGTCTGCAAAACTTGGAGTGGCATGTATATAGAGTTTGCTTCAGTTCTTCTCATCACTGTCTTAAGAGGGCAGGCAATACTCAGGACAGTGCTGCCTTCTGAGATCTTCAGTACCCCAGGGATTAGCAAAATGCTCATCCCTGGTGTGGTCCTCAGGCCTTCACGGGATTGGCTTCACTCACATGTGCTTCCTTCCTCCTCCATCACAATCTCTTTTGCCACCTCCTTTATGAAGCTTTTTTTGATTAACTCCCAGTTGAATGGGATCTCTGTCTTTGCTTAGATTCCTCATAACAGGTGTGCTTTCTCATGGAAATTCTCCTGGATCTGTCTCTTGCTTCCTGTGTCTCATTGAGCTGCAAGCTCCGTATGGCAGAATGCTTTTGTTTTCTTTACTGGTCCTAGAAACACCTGAATGTAGTTCCTCACACATAACAGGCAGGAAAGAGTCACAATTTAAATGATCAGGTCCGGATTTCTGAGGGATCTCTGGGTGGCTCAGCGGTTTAGCGCCTGCCTTTGGCTCAGGGCATGACGCTGGAGTCCCGGGATTGAGTTCCGCATTGGGCTCCTTGCATGGAGCCTGCTTCTCCCTCTGCCTGTGTCTCTCATGAATAAATAAATAAAATCTTAAAAAAAAAAAAAAAGATCAGATCCTTAAATTACCAGGTTTACTGTTATTATTGTACTAACCTAACGTAACCCAATCCATGTGATTCTTAAATTTATAAAGGAAGAGAGTATTCTAGTCTTTTCTGCCACTGAACTGTACTGGTACAAAAAGAAATTTTAAGAATTAAATAAAAAATAAATTTTAAGTAGGCAGATATCATTGTTAATAAATTAGGTGGGCTCTAGGTAAAAATGTGTATTGTAACTTGGAAATGACTCTAAAGTGCTTCAGAATTTTAGTCTTGCCTGTAATTGATTTATAGAGAAACAGAAAATGTTTTTGAAATTCTGTAGTATTCTAAACCATAGATTTAAGTTATTCTCATAAAGTTAATAGTTGCTGCAGTAAACTAGAATGGCCAAGAGCTTGGTGAGCCGCTGTCTGATTTTTTTTTTCCTAAAAAATATTTTATTCATTTATTCATGAGTGATACACAGGGTTAGAGACACAGGCAGAGGGAGAAGCAGGCTCCTTGCAGGGAGCCTGAAGTGGGACTCTATCCCAGGACCCCGGGATCATGGAATCATGCCCTGAGCCGACGGCAGGCACTCAACCACTGAGCCACCCAGGTGCCCTGATTATCTGATTTTTTTTTTTAATCTGATTTTTGAATCAAGTCTTCCTCTACTTGTGACTTTCTTAATCACTATGCCTCAGTTTCCTCAACTGTAAATTGTGAGAACTGATTGAGTTAGTACATGTGAAGTGCTCAAAGAACGGTGCCTGGCACACAGTCTGTGCTCAAGAAATGCGGTTGTTTATGATTACTGTTATTTATTCTGATTGTACTTAGGATTGTTGTAGATTTTTTTTTTTATTCGTCTCATGGCAGCCTATCCAAGTGACTATTATCATCAGGAGACCCAGAGAGTTGGAAGGACTTTCCCAAGATTGTATAGCTTGTGGCAGTTGTAAGTGGCAGAGGTCTGATTTTTTATTTATTTAAGTGATCTCTACATTCAACATTCGGCTTGAACTCAAGATGCGGAGATTAAGTTACATGCTTCTCCAGCTGAGCTGGCCAGGTGCCCTGACCCTTCTGATATATAACTGATGTTTTGCACAGACTCTACTACTGTGCTACCGTGGTCCTGAGATGTATGTATTGGGTCTGTGGGAGGAGGCAGTAGTTGGAGTGCAGTGCATCCTAGTGGCCAGGACCACTCAGGCCCCCAAGATGGGTAGAGTAAACCCCTGTGGAGGGTGAGGACACAAAGGCAGCCTTTGTCCTTGTCAGAGGGTGTGTTGATGGCCATAGGCCCTTCCTGGAAAAGGCACAGCCCTGCCTAATTGTAGAGGGCACTGAGAGAGAGAGTTAAAGTAATTGTCCAGATAGAACATCTTCTAAATTTTTGTCTGTGTACAAATACTGGACCAGATTCATTGGAAAAATACTTTCATGATAGTTTTAACAGGGTATTTGTTCAAGAATTATAAACCCGATTATAGAAATTTTATTAGTGTTTGATGAGTAGATTATGAAGTTGAGTAAAAACAAAATGGATTGTAGTGATTTTTTTTCTTATTAAATGGCCTTGATGGTGTATAAAATACTTCTTCCTCATTCTCATGGATTGCAATATTAAACTATAAATTAAGTCTTTAAATGTTACTCTTTTGTATTAAAGGGCTTTTTATTAGAAATGATTAAATTTTTTCTAAGTATTAGAAGAAGCATGTAATGTAACGGTTCTCCAAAGCTGCAGATGCTGGGTAGTCTGCAGAAAAATTTTATCAGCTTTATTGCTTCTTTCCTCCTAGGAGGAATTGTAGAAACAAAATGAATGGGAACCACTAGTTTTCTAAATTCCTTTTTTTGGGGGGCGGGGAGTGTTAATATGGCATTAGGCTCTATGGTTCTTTGATTCAAAGGCTCTTCTGTAAATATTTTTGGTGCCTAATACTTCATTTCAGGCAGAACATTGCCAGGTGACCCATAAGGTAGGTGATTTATATACTTAATTGGTCATGACTCATAAATATTGTCAGGTTTAGAGGCTTAGATTTTGGTGAATGATGCTAAATTGACAGTGAATTTGTAGAGGTTCTTTCCTTCCTTCCTTTATTTTTTAGAAATAAAGACCAAAGCCACTTTTCTTAGTAATATACTGCAATGACATAAATTGTATATTTTCTTCAGCAGCTTCTTAGGCTTATATTCAATTCGTTGAATGTCCATTTGCTCATTTATTAATGTCTAGGTGAGATTGGTTATTTATCTATGTGGCAATACAATTATATGTGCTTGTATGTAGTTATATAGACACGAACTAGTTAAATTGCTGAGTCTTCTCCTGCAGATTACCCTAACATAGAGCAAAGCTTTGTGGTGTCATTGGGAGAGCTCTTAGGGGACTTTGTCATGGGTAGTTTTATTAGAAAAGTGAAGCTTCTCTACATTTTGCTGTAAAATCATATAGCTATGGAATATCAAGCCTTATTACTGATTGTATACCTGTCATGTGGGCAGTTTAATGTTGAAGAACTATTGTCAAATCCTAGATTGTTAAGGAAACTTTTCATAATTGTCTCCAACCTTACTTAATACAGTGAGTGTTTTCCTTGGAACTTTATTTTTATAACTGCGCGCTTGGCCTACTATGTACAATAGACATTTCCACTGATACGTACCTGGGCTGTTGTTACCAAGGGGGCTGCTGAAGAAAGGTGAGTTCCTATAATTTATTTTAAGGAGACTTGTGAATTCTTTCCTTTTCCACTCAGAGAGTTACTGTGACTGGTTTCTTTTGGATATGGAATGGATGGACATCTACTTTCGTATTATTTTTTCACATTAGCTTTATTGAGTTCATATAGCATACAGTGAACCCATTTAAAGAGTACATTTCATTGGTTTTTAGAATTGTACAATTGTCACTACAATTAATTTTAGAATATTTTCATCACTCCCCAAAGAAACCTGTAACCATTGCCAGTTACTTGCCCCCTACCTTCCAGCCCTAGGCCACTATTTATCTACGTTCTGTCTTACTGGACTTACTTATTCTGGGCATTTCATATAAATAGAATCGTACAATATGTAATCTTTTGTGACTGGCTTCCACTTGGCATGTTTTCAAGGTTTATCCATGTTGTAGCATATGTCAGTACTTCATTCCTTTTTAGTGCCAGGTAGTATTCTGTTATTTGGATATACTGCTATTTATTTCTCCATTTATCAGTTAATGGATGTTTGGGTTGTTTCCACTTTTGATGATTATGAATAATGTTCTGTGATCATTTGTGTGTGTGTGTGTTTACGGATCTATATTTTCATTTCTCTTGGCTTGGTTATATATACCTAGGAGTTAAATTGTCTAGTCATATGGTAACTTCTTGTTTAATCTTTTGAGGCACTGCCAAACTGTTTTCTAAAGTGGCTGTACCATTTTATATTCCTACCAGGAGGGTATGAGGATTTTTTTTTTTTAAGATTTATTTATTTATGAGAGAGAGAGAGGCAGAGACACAGGCAGAGGGAGAAGCAGGCTCCATGCAGGGAGCCCGATGTGGGACTTGATCCCTGGACGTCTTGGGATCACGCCCTGAGCCAAAGGCAGGTGCTCAACTGCTGAGCCACCCAGGCGTCCGGGGTATGAGGATTCTAATTCTTCCATATCCTTGATAATACTTGTTACTGTGCTTTATTTTAGCCATCTTGGTGGATAGGAAGTAGTATCTCACTGTGGTTTTGTTTTCTTTCTGATGGTGAATGATGTTGAGCATCTTTTCCCGTGCTTTTTGCCTGTTTGTATATCTTCTTTGGAAAAGGGTCTATTCAGATTGTTTCAAGTAGACTCTCTGTCCATTGTGGTTTCCAACTGGTAACCTTAGATCAAGAATTGCATGCTCTACCCACTGATCCATCCAGACACTCCTCCTACACCTGTTTTGATTTGATTGATAGATCGATTGATTTTATTTATTTATTAATGAGAGACACAAAGAGGCAGAGACACAGGCAGAGGGAGAAGCAAGCTCCCTGTGGGGAGCCCAATGTGGGACTCTCTCCTGGGAATCCGGGATCAGGCCCTGAGCTAAAGGCAGATGGCCAACCGATGAGCCACCTAGGTGTCCCCTATACCCATTTTTAAATTGTGTTATTTGGGGCATCTTGTTGGCTCAGTCAGTGGAGTTGGTTTCAGGATTGTGGGTTTAAGCCTCTTGTTGGGTGTAGAGATTACTTAAAAAATACAGTGTTACTTATGTTTTTATTATTGAGATTTAAGGCTCCTTTATTCTAATTAATAAATCTTATATCCTACAGTTTGCAAATAATTTCTCTCATTCTGTGGATGGTCTTTTCACTTCCTTGGTATTTTTGTTTTTTTGAATTGGGGTAAACTACACATAATTTACCACCTTAACCATTTTTTAAAAATTTATTTATTTATTTATTTACCATTTTTTTATAAAAGATTTTATTTATTCAGGAGAGACACACAGAAAGAGAGAGAGGCAGAGACACAGGCAGAGGGAGAAGCAGGCTCCATGCAGGGAGCCCGACATGGGACTCCATTCCGGGTTTCCAGGATCACGCCCCAGGTTGAAGGCGACGCCAAACTGCTGAGCCACTCAGGCTGCCCACCTTAACCATTTTTAACTGTATAGTTCCATGGCATTCAGTAGTGTCACGTTGTTGTTCAACCATTACCACCATCTATCTCCAGTGTTCTTTTTATCTTGCAAAACTGAAACTCCACCCATTAAACAGTAATTCTCCATACCTTCCTACCCTCAGCCCCTGGCAACCACCGTTCTACTATTTCTGAATTTGAATATTCTAGGTACCTCACTAGTGGAATCCATTTGTGACTGGCTTTTCACATAGCATAAGGTCTTTAGGCATACTACAGCATGTAACAGAATGTCTTTTTCAAATGCTGAATAATCCGTTGCATGTATATACCACATTTCCATTTATCTGCCAATAGACACTTGGATGGCTTCCAGTTTTTCTACGTGAATAATGCCATGAATATGAATGTAGAAGTGGTGGTGGTGGTCTTTGAAATGCGAAGATCCTACTTATTTAATTTCAGTATATAATGTGAGGTTACGGACTCACTATATTTTATGGACTGGTGGCTCTAAATTTGTCCTCCAATTGTTCAGTCTGTTTTGGTTATGCCGCTAGGTTGGAACATAAACACTTGTGGTGGGGGGAGCCCTTCTTCACCACCATGCTGCCACTCCTACCTCCTACAGGACCCCAGAGCCCACCCTCCCCCCAACCCCAGAGGATTGAGAACTCTGGAACAAAGACTTGGGCAGTTAATTTTATTTTTGCATCCTGCTCATGTTTCTTTATTCAGCGTGATGGCTTCATTCTTTCTCACTTCTCTATCTCCACAGCATAATTTTTTAAAATTTAATTTAATTATTCATGAGAGACACAGAGAGGCAGAGACACAGGCAGAGGGAGAAGCAGGCTCCATACAGGGAGCCCGACGTGGGATTTGATCCTGGGACTCCAGGATCATGCCCTGGGCCAAAGGCAGGCACTAAACCACTGAGCCACCCAGGGATCCCCCACAGCATAATTTCTGTTCAACAGAAAATCCTCCTCAGTATAAGCCTCTTTGGGAATCAGAAGTCACACCTCTGTGGGTACCTTGTCCCTTTTCTCTTCTGAGCCACACTCCAGCAGAATGGGGTGCCAGGAGGGGATCTTAGTGTTGTACCCCAAGGCACTTTCCCTCCCATTTAAGAAATTTACAAGGTTTATGTTTTACTTTTTATTATTTTTTTTAAGATTTTATTATTCATAAGAGACAGAGAAAGAGAGGCAGAGACACAGGCAGAGGGAGAAGCAGGCTCCATGCAAGGGAGCCCAATGCAGGACTTGATCCTAGGACTCCAGGATCATGTCTTGGGCTGAAGGTGGTGCTAAACTGCTAAGCCACCCGGGCTGTCCAAGAAATTTATAAGATTTAAAACAAAATGACAGAGTGGTGTTCCCAAAGCATGTAGCCTTCACAGTACTTCAAAGGGAAAAATAGATTGTTTTAGGGCCTTTTCTTATTTACCAGACCAATCATTAGATGACAAGCCTTTCCTGGTTTTTCCAGTGTGGACAAGTAAGTTTTGCTCTTCACTAGGAACAAAAACAGAAGTAGCCCAGGACTGTTTTGAAGGATTCCCTCTGGCTTGCGTGTATATAAACTACACGCGAATTTTCTATATAATCAGAGATTCTCAGGGTTTCAGTTCCCCTTGCTGTGAAATTAATAGTACCCGAATTCCTAGAACAAAATGCCTAGCATTTTGGGACATCTGGGGTTCCTGGTTTAGCTAATTATGTTTTAAAACTTCCTTCCCATGTTTTTTGGAGGTGGAAAGGTAGAAGGTATTAGCCAGTTTTTAAGTGGTGAGCATTTTTTAGTGAGTTAAAAATACTAAATGTGATTTAACTAAAGATAATTATTGCACCAAATGATGGGCTTGAGTGCTGAGCATGAGAAAATCCTAAACCCAGCTACTTGTTGTTTCTGGAGCCTTGGTGACCACCAGTTCCTATCTGCCTTCTAGGTCCTCTGGTTTCAGAATGATGTATACTTCACCGTGCCAGCACTCATTCAACCTGTCCTCTGTAGCTTCCTCTTAGAGAACACAGTGCCCCAGAAGAGCCATGTGGAGGCCAGTTCTCCATAGGGAAATTGGATCTGAGCTTTCTTCCCAGGTCCACAACCCAGTTTGTGAAGGGAGGGCCTTTGGTAGGTAGGCCCCACATCCAGCCACTTTATATATCCACAGACTGTGAATGAAGTTGGAGGCAGTTTAGAGCTAACCCATTGCCACTTACTGGCTGGGCCTCTTCAGTGACCACATCCCATCACTGCAGTTCAGTATGTTACTGAATTCAGACATGGAGCTCTTAGGAAGTAAACAGCCAGGGCAATGTGAGGCTGTTATGCTTGTTTGCATAGGTGTATCTTGTTCATGAGATATACTTGTGATTAACGTGGTAGACTGTAGGTGGCCTTGCAAAGTATTTGGGACAGTACTGTTTGAATTCAGGGGAGAGGGGGGCGTGTGCAAGTGCCTGGGAGAAAACTTTAGGAAGAAGGTCGAGCCTGCAGGGCTTTAGACGCATGGAGATAATGACCACTCGGCATTATTTTGTATTATTTTAGTTTACTCAGTGCTGTCATACTTTCTACCTCAGTTACTTGGACCTTAAGTTCCCCTCTGCATCTTGTCCGCAGGTGGCCATAATCCCCATTTCACAGATGAGGAACTGGCCTTGTCATTGACCACTTAACTTGACACAGTTTAGAATTGAGTCTAGTTGGGTGAGCCCAAATTTCACTGTTACTTTTCCAGGAAATAACAGTAGAATGTACAAAAAAGCAGAAGAAAGACAAGCTCAGATAGTATGGTGAGTTCTTCAGGATTGTGGAAAGAAGGGTGAAGAGTTAAAGGGATCAGAGGGGGCCTCATGGTTATAAGGTGTGTTGAGACAAGTTGTCAGAGAGCCCACAGACTGAAACCCTCAGAAGGCTTTGAGTGTGTATATATGTTTAAGAAAACGCTTTTTGAGGTATAACTCACATGAATAAACTACACATATCTTAAGTACACAATTTGATAAGTTTTGACATGTATATGCACTTGTGAAACCACAGTCAAGATAATGAACATATCTATCACTGAAAAGCTTCCTCATGTCGCCTCAAATGGCTAAAAAACAAAATTTTTATTTGGGAATATTTTCAAAAGATAAGCTTAAAGAAAAATATAAAGAATTTTTATATACCCTTTGTCCAGATTCACCAATTTTTAACACTTGTCACACTTGTTTGCATTTTTTAAAGATTTTATTTATTTATTTGAGAGAGAAGGAGAACACAGAGGGAGAGGGAGAAGCAGATTCCCAACTGAGCAGGGAGCTCAGCGCAGGGCTCCATCTCCATCCTAGGACTTCAAGATCATGACCCAAGCTGAAGGCAGATGCTTAACCAACTGAGCCACCCAGTTTGCATTCTCAGGTATATATGCATGTGGGTGTATAAATTTATACAGATATACATTTGTACACACAAATTTTTCCCTGACTCATTTAGGAGTAGTTTATATAAATGGTGTAGCTTCATCCCTTAATGTTTCAGTATGTATTACCAAAGAATAAGAGTAGACTCTTATGTGTCCATGGTACAGCTATCACATTCAGGAAATTTACCACCTTTTTTATTTACCACCTGTTTTAAGTTTTTATCCATTTTTAAATTTTGTTCTCTTTAGATTGATTTTTTAAAAGATTTTAATGTTTAAAAATGTTCTTTATTTATTTGAGAGGGTGTGAGCTGGCGGAGGGCCAGGCAGGGAGGGAGAAGAGGGAAAGAATCCCCAGCAGACTCCCCACTGAGTGGAGTCCCTGGCAGGGCAGATCTCAGGACCCTAGCTGGAACCAAGAGTCAGACTAACAGGATGGCTACCAAGCCATCCAGGCACCCCTCTACTTCTTTTTTTAAAGTAATCTCTACCCTTAATGTGAAGTATAACCCTGAGGATCATGAGTCACATGCTCTGCTAACTACGCCAGTCAGGTGCCCCCCAAATTTATTGTTACTACAGTGCTTTTCATTCAGGTTTTTATTCCGTGTTCCAGTTGTGTCAGCTTCCCAGTAGAGTCCTTACTCTAGTTGCTTTCTTTTTCTCCTGGTACAGGATCCAGTGCAGGGTTGCACAATGCATTTAAGCATTACCTTTCTTCAGTCCCCTTTGATTTGAACAGTTCCTTAGTTTCATCTCTTATGTAGTTGACAGCTGAAAGAACACAGAGCAGTTAAAGAGTGTGAGATTTTTGAGCAGGTGGTTGAAATGATCCCTCTGGGTCCAGGGAAGATGACAAGGGTCTGGATAGGTGGGGGTGGTAGAGGGTCTGGGGTAACAGCCTTGTTACTGAGATTCTGAGGGGCCTAGTTTAGGGTGGAGTAAGTGCTGATAAAATTGCTTGGCTGGGGTGGAACTGGGGAAGAGCAGAGGAGATTTTAGAGTTCTAGTAATTTTCACGATCTAGCAAATTGAAGAAGTAAAGAGGAGGTAGGAGTAAAGAAAAATTGGGCAAGGATAGGTTTATGGCCCCAAGTCTCTCTCTCTCTCTCTCACACACACACACACACACACACACTTCTTAATTCTTGACATCATAACACCTTGGTGGGTGCCAGCTTTGTTTAGAAAGAGGTGAGGGACGCCTGGGTGGCTCAGTGGTTGAGCGTCGTCTGCCTTTGACTCAGGTCCAGATTCCAGGGTCCTGGGATGAGTCCCGCATCAGGTTCCCTGCAGAGAGCCTGCTTCTCCCTCTGCCTATGTTTCTGCCTCTCTCTGTGTGTCTCTCATGAATAAATAAAACCTTAAAAAAAAAAAAGAAAGGTTAAATGTTAGGTGTTTTGGATCTTCTGGCCAGATAAGAGAAGTTTGTTGCATGAAGGGCAATTGCCAATGAAGTCTCTCTTAGATACGTATTGATAGCTGGTAGTCCTTCAGTTTCAGATGGAGGGAAGTTGGTTCTCTGGCTGTAAGGAATCCAGGCTAATGTCATCTTGGGCGGCGGAGTTTGGCTACCTAGTTTTAGGGAAGTTCCTGGGCCCATTGCTGTGAAACTAGACATCTTTCCACAACTCAGAGAGCACACACTTGGAAGGGAGAGAAGTGTAGAGGAAGTTTACAACTTTGTTATATAGCCCATTTTTCATTTCTTACTGTATTTAAGAGTACTAAGTGGAAGGAGTTACCTCTGGGTCTTCTATATAGTTAAGTCCAGAAAATTTGGGAATCTCAACTGATGTGGAAGGCACTTGCCTGACTCAGTTGGTAGAGCATGTGACTCTTGATATTGGGGTTATGAGTTAAAGCCCCATGTTGGGTGTAGAGATTACTTAAAAACACAAAATACATGTATTAAACAGACCTGGAATTATTTTTATAACCTTGAGACACCAAGAACATTGCGAGGTTTGGCGCAGAAGATCTCTCACTGATAGGACAACTTTAGAAACAGCATTACATTTTTAATTTTATAAAATGTTTATTGCTTTGTATTAAGCCATCATGATCACCTAAGATCAATGAACTTACTACTTGGTTCCTTTGTTGGGAGTTTGGGAATATCCCAGTATTTTAAAGTTTTTACAATATTTTAAGTAGTGACATTAGTTAAAATATATCCTATTATTACTAGAATGCCTTTGGGGAGGATTTCTCTTTTATTCAATCTTAGTGGAATACAGATGGCCCTTGATATACGATGGTTCAACTTAAACAGTCTCCTAACTTTACAATGGTGCAAAAGCGATACGGTGTAAAAGCAATAACACATTCAGTAGAAACCCTTACTTTGAATTTTGAATTTGGATCCTTTCCCAGCTGGGCAGCAGTGCCTCCCAGTCAGCCACGTGATGATGGGGGTAAACAATAGATACACTTATAATCATCAGTACCCGTATGACCACTCTGTTTATCACTTTCAGTACAGGGTTCAATAAACTACATGTGATATTCAACACTTTATTTTAAAATATCTTTCTTTGTGTTAGGTGATTTCATCTAAATGTAGGCTAATAATGTCTGTGTTCTGAGCACATTTAAGGCAGGCTAAGCTAAGCTGTGGTGCTCAGCAGGTTGGGTATATAAATGTATTTTTGACTTAGATATTTTTTTACATACAATGGGTTTATTTTTTATTTTTTTTAAAGACTTTATTTTTTAAAAGATTTTATTTATTCATTAGAGACACACACACACACACACACACACACACACACACACAGAGAGAAGCAGAGACACAGGCAGAGGGAGAAGCACGCTCCATGCGGGGAGCCGACATGGGACTCGATCCGGGGTCTCCAGGATCAGGCCCTGGGCTGAAAGGTGGCACCAAACCGCTGAGCCACCCCAGCTGCCCAAGATTTTATTTATTAAAAAAAGATTTTATTTTTTTATTCATGAGATACACACACACACACACACACACACACACACACACTGAGAGAAAGAGAGGCAGAGACACAGGCAGAGGGAGAAGCAGGCTCCATGCAGAGAGCCTGATGTAGGACTTGATGTGGAACTTGATGTGGGTACTCGATCCTGGGCCTCCAGGATCACACCCTGGGCCGAAGGCGGCGCTAAACCGCTGAGCCACTTGGGCTGCCCTATCCTAATGGGTTTAATCAGGATGTAACCCTATCATAAGTTGGGGAAGACCTGTGTATCATAGAACAGGTATTTTCTAAAATAGAGTGTAGTAAAGATGAAAAAGTATTTCCACCCTGATCCGAGGTGCCCTCATTTACACTCTCTTGTTTCAGTTTTAGCATATATAAATAGAGCTGATAATCCGTGCTATCCTGGAGAGCTCTTAAAAGTGTGCATGCTAAGGCATGTATGTCTTCAAGTGGCAAGAGGGGACGGTTGCTATCCATATAGTGTACATACCATGAGCCACATTCTCCTTTGATTTGCACCTAAAATATTTTAAACAGGCAGTCGCCTTATGTAGAATATAACCACTGTCTCCACTTTTGTGGAAAATTAGACTTTCCTTTTTAAAGTAGGGTTCACAT